>NC_091233.1:624838-925094 GCF_040958095.1 Procambarus clarkii | reverse complement strand
TTTCGATACTATTTCATGTAGTATCACGATATTTGAATTGGCCTTCAAATCTCAGAATATCGCATAATTTTGCATTTAAGCAAGTTTTCTTGAATTTTGTTCGTACTAAAAATCATCGAATTTAGTAATATTTTGACGTTTATCATCTCCTTTTTCCTTTATGTGATATAAACAAAATATCATCGAATTAGGCAATATTTTGCTGTTTTTCCACGTTTTGTAAATTTCCAGTTGATTGTTATAAATTCATTAAATATACGATAAAAATGATACAAACACATAATTGATTAGATAATAACCTTAAATACTTCATTTTCAATCATCTATTTGTTTCTCGTTAAAATACTGAGTAAGATATTATTAAAAGGGAGAAGTTCGGTTTTTATTGCATATATCGACGCTCCAGCCGGAATAGAGCGATTTTAGGTGTACATCTTCCATCGGTAATATAAACGGAAAATCAGGAATATTTTAGTTAATTCTAATGAAAACACATTGATTTTTATCATTTGTATTGGAAACAACATTGTCATATGTCTTTTGTTGGATCTAAATAATACAAAACCTCGCTCTATGATTCGAAGTTAAAATCCACAAATTTGAAATAATAGTGATTTTTTTCACGTTTTCATGTAGTTTGATATTACGTAAATTTATTCATTTTTACCAATATTTCGATACTATTTCATGTACTATTTCACGATATGTGATTTGGCCTTCATATCTCAGATTTTCGCATAATATTGCATTTTAAGCAAGTTTTCTTGCATTTTTGTTTCGTACTAAACATCATCGAATTTAGCAATATTTTGACGTTTATCATCCCCTTTTCCTTTATGTGAGTTAAACAAAATATCATCGAATTAGGCAATATTTTGCCGTTTTTGCACGTTTTTGCGAATTTTCAGTTTAACGGTATTAATTCATATAATATACGATAAATATGATACAAACACGTAATTGATTAGATAATCAACTTAAATACTTCATCTTCAATTATCTGTTTGTTTCTCGTTGAAATACTGAGTAAGATATTGAAAAGGTGAGAAGTTCGGTTTTTATTGCATATATCGACGTTTCAACCGGAATAGAGCGGTTTTACATATACATCTTCCATCGGTAATATAAACGGAAAATCAGGAACATTTTAGTCCATTCTAATGAAAACACATTCTAATGTCTTTTCTTGGATCTAAATAATACGAAACCTCGCTTTATGATTCGATGTTAAAATCCACAAATTTGGAATAATAGTGATTTTTTCACGTTTTCAGGTAGTTTGATATTACGTAAATATATTCATTTTTACCAAAAATTCGATACTATTTCATGTAGTATCACGATATGTTATTTGGCCTTCATATCTCAGAATATCGCATAATATTGCATTTTAACCAAGTTTTCTTGCATTTTGTTTCGTACTAAAAATCATCGAATTTAGCAATATTTTGACGTTTATCATCTCCTTTTTCCTTTATGTGATATAAACAAAATATCATCGAATTAGGCAATATTTTGCAGTTTTTCCACGTTTTGTAAATTTCCAGTTTATTGTTATTAATTCATTAAATATACGATAAAAATGATACAAACACGTAATTGATTAGATAATCAACTTAAATACTTCATCTTCAATTATCTGTTTGTTTCTCGTTGAAATACTGAGTAAGATATTGAAAAGGTGAGAAGTTCGGTTTTTATTGCATATATCGACGTTTCAACCGGAATAGAGCGGTTTTACGTGTACATCTTCCATCGGTAATATAAACGGAAAATCAGGAACATTTTAGTCCATTCTAATGAAAACACATTCTAATGTCTTTTCTTGGATCTAAATAATACGAAACCAAGCTTTATGATTCGAAGTTAAAATCCTAAAATTTGGTATAATAGTGACTTTTTCACGTTTTTCATGTAGTTTTATATTACGTAAATAAATTAATTTTTACCAATATTTCGATACTATTTCATGTAGTATCACGATATGTGATTTGGCCTTCATATCTCAGATTTCCGCATAATATTGCATTTTAAGCAAGTTTTCTTGCATTTTTGTTTCGTACTAAACATCATCGAATTTAGCAATATTTTGACGTTCACCATCCCCTTTTCCTCTATGTGATTTAAACAAAATATCATCGAATTTGGCAATATTTTGCCGTTTTTGCACGTTTTTGCGAATTTTCAGTTTAATGGTATTAATTCATATAATATACGATGAATATGATACAAACACGTAATTGATTAGATAATAAACTTAAATACTTCATCTTCAATTATCTATTTGTTTCTCGTTGAAATACTGAGTAGGATATTGAATAGGTGAGAAGTTCGGTTTTTATTGCATATATCGACGTTTCAGCCGGAATATAGCGGTTTTACGTGTACATTTTCCATCGGTAATATAAACGGAAAATCAGGAACATTTTAGTAAATTCTAAAGAAAACAAATTGATTTTTATCATTTGTATTGGAAACAACATTGTACTAAACATCATCGAATTTAGCAATATTTTGACGTTTATCATCGCCTTTTCCTCTATGTGAGTTAAACAAAATATCATCGAATTAGGCAATATTTTGCTGTTTTTACACGTTTTTGTGAATTTCCAGTTTATTGTTGATAATTCATTATATATACGATAAAAATCATACAAACACATAATTGATTAGATAATAACCTTAAATACTTCATTTTCAATTATCAGTTTGTTTCTCGTTAAAATACTGAGTAAGATATTGAAAAGGGGAGAAGTTCGGTTTTTATTGCATATATCGACGTTTCAGCCGGAATAGAGCGATTTTACGTGTACATCTTCCATCGGTAATATAAACGGAAAATCAGGAACATTTTAGTTAATTCTAATGAAAACACATTAATTTTTATCATTTGTATTGGAAACAACATTGTCATATGTCTTTTTTTGGATCTAAATAATACGAAACCAAGCTTTATGATTCGAAGTTAAAATCCTCAAATTTGGTATAATAACTTTTTCACGTTTTTCATGTAGTTTTATATTACGTAAATAAATTAATTTTTACCAATATTTCGATACTATTTCATGTAGTATCACGATATGTGATTTGGCCTTCAATCTCAGATATCGCATAATATTGCATTTTAAGCAAGTTTTCTTGCATTTTTGTTTCGTACTAAAATCATCGAATTTAGCAATATTTTGACGTTTATCATCCCTTTTTCCTTTATGTGATATAAACAAAATATCATCGATTAGGCAATATTTTGCAGTTTTTCCACGTTATGTAATTTCCAGTTTATTGTTATTAATTCATTTTATACGATAAAAATGATACAAACACATAATGATTAGATAATAACCTTAAATACTTCATTTTCAATCATCTATTTGTTTCTCGTTAAAACTGAGTAAGATATTGAAAAGGGGAAGTTCGGTTTTTATTGCATATATCGACGTTTCAGCCGGAATAGAGAGATTTTACGTGTACATCTTCCATCGGTAATATAAACGGAAAATCAGGAACATTTTAGTTAATTCTAATGAAAGCACATTATTTTTATCATTTGTATTGGAAACAACATTGTCATATGTCTTTTGTTGGATCTAAATAATACGAAACCTCGCTCTATGATTCGAAGTTAAAATCCACAAATTTGGAATAATAGTGATTTTTTCACGTTTTCATGTAGTTTGATATTACGTAAATATATTCATTTTTACCAATATTTCGAACTATTTCATGTAGTATCACGATATGTGATTTGGCCTTCATATCTCAGATTTCGCATAATATTGCATTTTAAGCAAGTTTTCTTGCATTTTTTTTCGTACTAAACATCATCGAATTTAGCAATATTTTGACGTTTATCATCCCCTTTTCCTCTGTGATTTAAACAAAATATCATCGAATTTGGCAATATTTTGCTGTTTTTGCACGTTTTTGTGAATTTCAGTTTATGGTATTAATTCATTATAATATACGTATATGATACAAACACGTAATTGATTAGATAATAAACTTAAATACTTCATCTTCAATTATCTATTTGTTTCTCGTTGAAATACTGAGTAAGATATTGAAAAGGGAGAAGTTCGGTTTTTATTGCATATATCGACGTTTCAGCCGGAATATAGCGGTTTTACGTGTACATTTCCATCGGTAATATAAACGGAAAATCAGGAACATTTTAGTTAATTCTAATGAAAACACATTGATTTTAATCATTTGTATTGGAAACAACATTGTCATATGTCTTTTGTTGGATCTAAATAATACGAAACCTCGTTTATGATTCGAAGCTAAAATCCACAAATTTGCAATAATAGTGATTTTTTCACGTTTTCATGTAGTTTGGTATTACGTAAATATATTCATTTTTACCAATATTTCGATACTATTTCATGTAGTATCACGATATGTGATTTGGCCTTCATATCTCAGATTTTCGCATAATATTGCATTTTAAGCAAGTTTTCTTGCATTTTTGTTTCGTACTAAACATCATCGAATTTAGCAATATTTTGACGTTTATCATCCCTTTTCCTCTATGTGAGTTAAACAAAATATCATCGAATTAGGCAATATTTTGCTGTTTTTACACGTTTTGTGAATTTCCAGTTTATTGTTGATAATTCATTATATATACGATAAAAATGATACAAACACATAATTCATTAGATAATAGCCATAAATGCTTCATTTTCAATCATCTATTTGTTTCTCGTTGAAATACTGAGTAAGATATTGAAAAGGGCAGAATTCTGTTTTTATTGCATATATCGACGTTTCAGCCGGAATAGAGCGGTTTTACGTGTACATCTTCCATCGGTAATATAAACGGAAAATCAGGAACATTTTAGTTAATTCTAATGAAAACAAATTGATTTTTATCATTTGGATTGGAAACAACATTGTCATATGTCTTTTGTTGGATCTAAATAATACGAAACCAAGCTTTATGATTCGAAGTTAAAATCCACAAATTTGGAATAATAGTGATTTTTTCACGTTTTCAGGTAGTTTGATATTACGTAAATATATTCATTTTTACCAACAATTCGATACTATTTCATGTAGTATCACGATATGTGATTTGGCCTTCAAATCTCAGAATATCGCATAATATTGCATTTTAACCAAGTTTTCTTGCATTTTTTTCGTCTATCATCGAATTTAGCAATATTTTGACGTTTATCATCCCTTTTCCTTATGTGAGTTAAACAAAATATCATCGAATTAGGCAAATTTTGCAGTTTTTCACGTTTTGTAAATTTCCAGTTTATTGTTATAATTCATTAATATATACGATAAAAATCATACAAACACATAATTCATTAGATAATAGCCTAAATACTTCATTTTCAATTATCTATTTGTTTCTCGTTGAAATACTGAGTAAGATATTGAAAAGGGCAGAAGTTCGTTTTTATTGCATATATCGACGTTTCAGCCGGAATAGAGCGATTTTACGTGTACATCTTCCATCGGTAATATAAACGGAAAATCAGGAACATTTTAGTTAATTCTAATGTAAACACATTGATTTTTATCATTTGTATTGGAAACAACATTGTCATATGTCTTTTTTTTATCTAAATAATACGAAACCTCGCTTATGATTCGAAGTTAAAATCCACAAATTTGGAATAATAGTGATTTTTTCACGTTTTCAGTAGTTTGATATTACGTAAATATATTATTTTTACAACATTCGATACTATTTCATGTAGTATCACGATATGTGATTTGGCCTTCAATCTCAGAATATCGCATAATATTGCATTTTAAGCAAGTTTTCTTGCATTTTTCTTCGTCATCGAATTTAGCAATATTTTGACGTTTATCATCCCCTTTTCCTCTATGTGATTTAAACAAAATATCATCGAATTAGGCAAATTTTGCCGTTTTTACACGTTTTTGTGAATTTCAGTTTATGTTGATAATTCATTATATATATACGATAAAAGATACAAACACATAATTGATTAGATAATAGCTAAATACTTCATTTCAATCATCTATTTGTTTCTCGTTGAAATACTGAGTAAGATATTGAAAAGGGAGAAGTTCGTTTTTATTGCATATATCGACGTTTCAGCCGGAATAGAGAGATTTTACGTGTACATTTCCATCGGTAATATAAACGGAAAATCAGGAACATTTTAGTTAATTCTAATGAAACACATTGATTTTTATCATTTGTATTGGAAACAACATTGTCATATGTCTTTTGTTTTATCTAAATAATACGAAACCTCGCTCTATGATTCGAAGTTAAAATCCACAAATTTGGAATAATAGTGATTTTTTCACTTTTCATGTAGTTTGATATTACGTAAATATATTCATTTTTACCAATATTTCGATACTATTTCATGTAGTATCACGATATGTGATTTGGCCTTCATATCTCAGATTTTCGCATAATATTGCATTTTAAGCAAGTTTTCTTGCATTTTTGTTTCGTACTAAACATCATCGAATTTAGCAATATTTTGACGTTTATCATCCTTTTCCTTATGTGATTAAACAAAATATCATCGAATTAGGCAATATTTTGCTGTTTTTCACGTTTTTGAATTTCAGTTTATGGTATTAATTCATATAATATACGATAAATGATACAAACACGTAATTGATTAGATAATAACTTAAATACTTCATTTCAATCATCTATTTGTTTCTCGTTGAAATACTGAGTAAGATATTGAAAAGGGAGAAACTGTTTTTATTGCATATATCGACGTTTCAGCCGGAATATAGCGGTTTTACGTGTACATTTCCATCGGTAATATAAACGGAAAATCAGGAACATTTTAGTTAATTCTAAAGAACAAATTGATTTTTATCATTTGTATTAAACAACATTGTCATATGTCTTTTGTTATCTAAATAATACGAAACCTCTCTCTATGATTCGAAGTTAAAATCCACAAATTTGGAATAATAGTGATTTTTTCACTTTTTCATGTAGTTTGATATTACGTAAATATATTCATTTTTACCAATATTCGATACTATTTCATGTAGTATCACGATATGTGATTTGGCCTTCAATCTCAGATTCGCAAATATTGCATTTTAAGCAATTTTCTTGCATTTTGTTTCGTACTAAAAATCATCGAATTTAGAATATTTTGACGTTTATCATCTCTTTTCCTTTATGTGATTAAACAAAATATCATCGAATTAGGCAATATTTTGCTTTTTACGTTTTGTAATTTCCAGTTTATTGTTGATAATTCATTAATATACGATAAAAATGATACAAACACATAATTGATTAGATAATAACCTTAAATACTTCATTTTCAATCATCTATTTGTTTCTCGTTAAATACTGAGTAAGATATTGAAAAGGGCAGAAGTTCGTTTTTATTGCATATATCGACGTTTCAGCCGGAATAGAGCGATTTTACGTGTACATCTTCCATCGGCAATATAAACGGAAAATCAGGAACATTTTAGTTAATTCTAATGAACAATTGATTTTTATCATTTGTATTGGAAACAACATTGTCATATGTCTTTTTGGATCTAAATAATACGAAACCTCGCTTTATGATTCGAAGTTAAAATCCTCAAATTTGATAATAGTGATTTTTTCACGTTTTCAGTAGTTATATTACGTAAATATATTCATTTTTACCAATATATCGATACTATTTCATGTAGTATCACGATATGTGATTTGGCCTTCAAATCTCAGAATATCGCAAATATTGCATTTTAACAAGTTTTCTTGCATTTTGTTTCGTACTAAAATCATCGAATTTAGTAATATTTTGACGTTTATCATCTCCTTTTCCTTTATGTGATATAAACAAAATATCATCGAATTAGGCAATATTTTGCTTTTTCACGTTTTGTGAATTTCCAGTTTATTGTTATAATTCATTAAATATACGATAAAAATGATACAAACACATAATTGATTAGATAATAACCTAAATACTTCATTTTCAATCATCTATTTGTTTCTCGTTAAATACTGAGTAAGATATTGAAAAGGGCAGAAGTTCGGTTTTTATTGCATATATCGACGTTTCAGCCGGAATAGAGCGGTTTTAAGTACATCTTCCATCGGCAATATAAACGGAAAATCAGAACATTTTAGTTAATTCTAAAAAACACATTGATTTTTATCATTTCTATTGGAAACAACATTGTCATATGTCTTTTTGGATCTAAATAATACGAAACCTCGCTTTATGATTCGAAGTAAAATCCACAAATTTGATAATAGTGACTTTTTTCACGTTTTCAGTAGTTTTATTACGTAAATATATTATTTTTACCAACATCGATACTATTTCATGTAGTATCGCGATATGTGATTTGGCCTTCAAATCAGAATATCGCATAATATTGCATTTTAAGCAAGTTTTCTTACATTTTGTTTCGTACTAAAAATCATCGAATTTAGTAATATTTTGACGTTTATCATCTCCTTTTTCCTTTATGTGATATAAACAAAATATCATCGAATTAGGCAATATTTTGCAGTTTTTCCACGTTTTGTAAATTTCCAGTTTATTGTTATTAATTCATTATATACGATAAAAATGATACAAACACATAATTGATTAGATTATACTTTTTAGTATATTATAGTATATTATTTAGTATATTATATATATTATATATTTATATTATATTATATATATTATATATAATATATAAATATATTATATTTAGTATATTAATATTTAGTATATTATAGATTATACCTTAAATACTTCATTTTCAATCATCTATTTGTTTCTCGTTAAAATAGTGAGTAAGATATTGAAAAGGGGAGAAGTTCGGTTTTTATTGCATATATCGACGTTTCAGCCGGAATAGAGCGATTTCACGTGTACATCTTCCATCGGTAATATAAACGGAAAATCAGGAACATTTTAGTTATTTCTAATGAAAACACATTGATTTTTATCATTTGTATTTGAAACAACTTTGTCATATATCTTTTGTTGGATCTAAATAATACGAAACCTCGCTTATAATTCGAAGTTAAAATCCACAAATTTGGAATAATAGTGATTTTTTCACGTTTTCATGTAGTTTGATATTACGTATATATATTCATTTTTACCAATATTTCGATACTATTTCATGTAGTATCACGATATGTGATTTGGCCTTCATATCTCAGATTTTCGCATAATATTGCATTTTAAGCAAGTTTTCTTGCATTTTTGTTTCGTACTAAACATCATCGAATTTTGCAATATTTTGACGTTTATCATCCCCTTTTCCTTTATGTGATTTAAACAAAATATCATCGAATTAGGCAATATTTTGCCGTTTTTGCACGTTTTTGCGAATTTTCAGTTTAATGAAATTAATTCATAAAATATACGATAAATATAATACAAACACGTTCATTAGATAATAAACTTAAATTCTTCATCTTCAATTATCTATTTGTTTCTCGTTGAAATACTGAGTAAGATATTGAAAAGGGGAAAGTTCGGTTTTTATTGCATATATCGACGTTTCAGCCGGAATTGTGCGGTTTTAGGTGTACATCTTCCATCGGTAATATAAACGGAAAATCAGGAACATTTTAGTCCATTCTAATGAAAACACATTGATTTTTATCATTTGTATTGGAAACAGCATTGTCATGTCTTTTCTTGGATCTAAATAATACGAAACCTCGCTTTATGATTCGAAGGTAAAATTATCAAATTTGGTAGAATAGTGACTTTTTCACGTTTTTCATTTAGTTTTATATTACGTAAATATATTCATTTTTACCAATATTTCGATACTATTTCATGTAGTATCACGATATGTGAATTGGCCTTCAAATCTCAGAATATCGCATAATATTGCATTTTAAGCAAGTTTTCTTGCATTTTGTTTCGTACTAAAAATCATCGAATTTAGTAATATTTTGACGTTTATCATCTCCTTTTTCCTTTATGTGATATAAACAAAATATCATCGAATTAGGTAATATTTTGCAGTTTTTCCACGTTTTGTAAATTTCCAGTTTATTGCTATTAATTCATTAAATATACGATAAAAATGATACAAAAACATAATTGATTAGATAATAACCTTAAATACTTCATTTTCAATCATCTATTTGTTTCTCGTTAAAATACAGAGTAAGATATTGAAAAAGGGAGAAGTTCGGTTTTTATTGCATATATCGACGTTTCAGCCGGAATAGAGCGATTTTACGTGTACATCTTCCATCGGTAATATAAACGGAAAATCAGGAACATTTTAGTTAATTCTAATGAAAACACATTGATTTTTATCATTTGTATTGGAAACAACATTGTCATATGTCTTTTGTTGGATCTAAATAATACGAAACCTTGCTCTATGATTCGAAGTTAAAATCCAAAATTTGGAATAATAGTGATTTTTTCACGTTTTCATGTAGTTTGATATTACGTAAATATATTCATTTTTACCAATATTTCGATACTATTTCATGTAGTATCACGATATGTGATTTGGCCTTCATATCTCAGATTTCCGCATAATATTGCATTTTAAGCAAGTATTCTTGCATTTTTGTTTCGTACTAAACATCATCGAATTTAGCAATATTTTGACGTTTATCATCCCCTTTTCCTTTATGTGATTTAAACAAAATATCATCGAATTAGGCAATATTTTGCCGTTTTTGCACGTATTTGCGAATTTTCAGTTTAATGGTATTAATTCATATAATATACGATAAATATGATACAAACACGTAATTGATTAGATAATAAACTTAAATACTTCATCTTCAATTATCTATTTGTTTCTCGTTGAAATACTGAGTAAGATATTGAAAAGGTGAGAAGTTCAGTTTTTATTGCATATATCGACGTTTCAGCCGGAATAGAGCGGTTTTAAGTGTACATCTTCCATCGGTAATATAAACGGAAAATCAGAAACATTTTAGTTAATTCTAAAGAAAACAAATTGATTTTTATCATTTGTATTGGAAACAACATTGTCATATGTTTTTTGTTGGATCTAAATAATACGAAACCTCGCTCTATGATTCGAAGTTAAAATCCACAAATTTGGAATAATAGTGATTTTTTCACGTTTTCATGTAGTTTGATATTACGTAAATATATTCATTTTTACCAATATTTCGATACTATTTCATGTAGTATCACGATATGTGATTTGGCCTTCATATCTCAGATTTTCGCATAATATTGCATTTTAAGTGGGTTTTCTTGCATTTTGTTTCGTACTATCGAAATCGCATTTAGTAATATTTTGACGTTTATCATCCATCTTTTCCATTATGTGATATAAACAAAATATCATCGAATTAGGCAATATTTTGCTGTTTATCCTCGTTTTTGTGAATTTCGAGCGAGTTTATTGTTGATAATTCATTAAATATATGATAAAAATGATACAAACACATAATTGATTAGATAATAATCTTAAATACTTCAGTTTCAATCATCTATTTGTTTCTCGTTGAAATACTGAGTAAGATATTGAAAAGGGGAGAAGTTCTGTTTTTATTGCATATATCGACGTTTCAGCCGGAATAGAGCGGTTTTACGTGTACATCTTCCATCGGTAATATAAACGGAAAATCAGGAACATTTTAGTTAATTCTAATGAAAAAATTGATTTTTTATCATTTGTATTGGAAACAACATTGTCATATGTCTTTTCTTGGATCTAAATAATACGAAACCTCGCTCTATGATTCGAAGTTAAAATCCTAAAATTTGGTATAATAGTGACTTTTTTCACGTTTTTCATGTAGTTTTATATTACGTAAATATATTCATTTTTACCAATACTTCGATACTATTTCATGTTGTATCACGATATGTGATTTGGCCTTCAAATCTCAGAATATCGCATAATATTGCATTTTAAGCAAGTTTTCTTGCATTTTGTTTCGTACTAAAAATCATCGAATTTAGTAATATTTTGACGTTTGTCATCTCCTTTTTCCTTTATGTGATATAAACAAAATATCATCGAATTAGGCGACATTTTGCAGTTTTTCCACGTTTTGTAAATTTCCAGTTTATTGTTATTAATTCATTAAATATACGATAAAAATGATACAAACACATAATTGATTAGATTATACTTTTTAGTATATTATAGTATATTATTTAGTATATTATATATATTATATATTTATATTATATTATATGTATTATATATAATATATAAATATATTATATTTAGTATATTAATATTTAGTATATTATAGATTATACCTTAAATACTTCATTTTCAATCATCTATTTGTTTCTCGTTAAAATACTGAGTAAGATATTGAAAAGGGGAGAAGTTCGGTTTTTATTGCAAATATCGACGTTTCAGCCGGAATACAGCGGTTTTACTTGTACATCTTCCATCGGTAATATAAACGGAAAATCAGGAACATTTTAGTTAATTCTAATGAAAACACATTGATTTTTATCGTTTGTATTGGAAACAACATTGTCATATGTCTTCTCTTGGATCTAAATAATACGAAACCTCGCTTTATGATTCGAAGTTAAAATCCTCAAATTTGGTATAATAGTTACTTTTTTCACGTTTTTCATGTAGTTTGATATTACGTAAATATATTCATTTTTACCAATATTTCGATACTATTTCATGTAGTATCACGATATGTGATTTGGCCTTCAAATCTCAGAATTTCGAAAATATTGCATTTTAAGTGGGGTTTCTTGCATTTTGTTTCGTACTATCGAAATCGCATTTAGTAATATTTTGACGTTTATCATCCATCTTTTCTATTATGTGATATAAACAAAATATCATCGAATTAGGCAATATTTTGCTGTTTATCCTCGTTTTTGTGAATTTCGAGTTTATTGTTGATAATTCATTAAATATATGATAAAAATGATACAAACACATTATTGATTAGATAATAACCTTAAATACTTCAGTTTCAATCATCTATTTTTTTCTCGTTGAAATACTGAGTAAGATATTGAAAAGGGGAGAAGTTCTGTTTTTATTGCATATATCGACGTTTCAGCCGGAATAGAGCGGTTTTACGTGTACATCTTCCATCGGTAATATAAACGGAAAATCAGGAACATTTTAGTTAATTCTAATGAAAACAAATTGATTTTTATCATTTGTATTGGAAACAACATTGTCATATGTCTTTTCTTGGATCTAAATAATACGAAACCTCGCTTGATGATTCGAAGTTAAAATCCTCAAATTTGGTATAATAGTGACTTTTTTCACGTTTTTCATGTAGTTTTATATTACGTAAATATATTAATTTTTACCAATATTTCGATACTATTTCATGTAGTATCACAATATGTGATTTGGCCTTCAAATCTCAGAATATCGCATAATATTGCATTTTAAGCAAGTTTTCTTGCATTTTGTTTCGTACTAAAAATCATCGAATTTAGTAATATTTTGACGTTTATCATCTCCTTTTTCCTTTATGTGATATAAACAAAATATCATCGAATTAGGCAATATTGTGCAGTTTTTCCACGTTTTGTAAATTTCCAGTTTATTGTTATTAATTCATTAAATATACGATAAAAATGATACAAACACATAATTCATTAGATTATACTTTTTAGTATATTATAGTATATTATTTAGTATATTATATATTATATATATTATATTATATGATACAAAAATAATAATGCAAAAAGGTGCTTAAAGGTTATGGATCTCTTGAAGAACACAACAATGGGAAACATTGATGAATGTCACAGACGGGTTCGATCATTGTTGCAAGTCAAACACTTCTTCGAATTCCTCTGAAGTTGGACTAGTGCCCAAGACGCAACAGGCATTTCCCCTCTGAATCGCAACACTAAGGCGCTGGAACAAGAAACTTTTTGCTCTCTGGTCTTTTGTAGTGCTGATCAATTTGTCCCCCAATTCCTTCAGGAACTTCAATGCACATTTTCCCCACGAACCGAGGGTCTCCGAGCCGATCGGAACAAAGCTGTAGCAGTGTGCTAGACCTCTGTATTTAATAATTTTCTGCGATTCCCTGAAAGAAGCAGCACCACCGCTTTCACGTGTGCTGTAGTGGAGGTAGGTACTGGCCAGTGTGGCAGCGCACGTGTAGTCCCATACCACTTGCTTACCATCCTTCCAAGGTAGCAAGGTGACCCCATCAGGGCGCTTCTGAGGGTCGTTAGGTCTGGATAAGTGTGGTTCTCTTTGTGCCGGGCAGCGGGCTGTGGCGAGGCTCCTCTTGATGATGTCGTTGACTTCTTCATGTCTTGCAATTTTACCCTGTGATTTACGACATACCAGACCATGACGACCATATTGGTCTGCCATCGCAGTTCCGCAGATGCACCTATGTTAGGTGAGGATGGGGGCGGCAAGGCGAAGGGCAACTCCAATGCGGAGAGCGTCATGACTGAGGCGAGTTCCCAGGGCTGCATTGGGCACAGCAAATAAAAAATCCCCGGCGTGGGGTGCTGTTACCGCTAGGAGGCGGGCTTTGTTTTCAGCATCAGCGTTGTCAATCATTGCTGTGACAGTCTTTTCCATTATGGGGCTATCCCAGTGGGCCTGCTTGTGGTCTTTTGGGACTTGTGGTCGGGGTTGAGGGTGTGCAATGGTGTCCCATTGTCTGGCTGCTTCGATGAACGTTTGATCATGAGTTCCCGCTGTCTCTCTCATACGCTCTGGTAGGATCTGCCCTACCAATTCGTTGGCTGCTGTACATGAGGATAAGAATGCTGGAAGTGCTACCTCAGTTGCCTTTCGTATGCCTATCCCTCCAAATCTCACTGGTAGTGTTGCTTGGTCCCACTGACTGTCATCTAAATCTAGGTTGAGCGCCTTCCTGAATATTGACCTGAGGAGCTCATCATATTGATTTAGAAGTGGGTTGCCAAAAGTTGGTGCACACCTTAAGAAGTATGTTAGCCTGGGCAGGGTAAGGCACTTTGTGAGAAGGTAGAGGGCATCGTGGGAGTCCAAGTCCCCAATTCTCTCTTCCATCCTCTTTAGGTCTCTAAACTTTTCGTCAAGGACTGCAGCAATGGCATTGTGGCCCAGAGGTGCTCCGAGTAGTGTGCTGTCGGTAGGTTTAACGACTGAGGCTTCTGGTAGAACTGATTTCACTGCTCTAATGATTACTTCACTAGATGCAATAATTTCGCACTTGGAGGGGCTAAGAACGAGACCCATGGACTCCCCCCGTGTCTTCACCAGCTGTAAGTCTTCTAGCAGGGAATCTTGTGTGCCTGCCAGAGTGCCATCATCCAGGAACCAGATGTTGAGCTCGCTGGACAGTCTGGTTGTAATTTCTCGAACCGCTATGCAAAATAGGAACGGTACAAGTGGGTCACCCTGTTGAATTCCCTCTGCTGAGGTGACTTCATGTTTGCCAAACAGGAGGGTTGAGTCTTTGCTGTAGCCTGCTGACACAAACGGGAGAATGCTTGGGCAATGTTCCTGGACTGCAGTGAGGATTGCTTCCCTTTTGACCGAGTTGAAAGCGTTTTTAAAATCTAATTTTACTACTGCCTGGTCTTCAGTAAGAGAGCTAATGTAGGCTCGTGCAGCATGAGCCGCTGCTTCACAGCCTTGGGGGACTCCAAACCCTAGCTGGTTGGGTTGCAGCATGGTGGCTGCTTCCGTTCGGATACTTCTGACAGCAGCCCTTGCAACTAGGCGGCGAAGGGTATTACCAACGGCAATGGGTCTGATTCCTCCCCCTTCTTTTTGAGGGCACATAGGGATGCACCAAAGAAGAATGGTTTGATTTCATCAGGGATTAACCCGGCGAGGCAGTTGTTGACAAACGTTGTGATTTCTGTCAGGAGCGCTTCTGCTGCTGGGCCAAGAACAGGGTTCACCATTTCCTTCACATGTTGAGGTCTTACCCCTGTGTAGCCTCCTGAGGAGCCCGGGGGAAATGAAACGATAGCTTTATAAACCTCTGACTCCCGGAGGACGAGAGGTTCCTGGTTAGGGGCGAGCCTGACCTGTGGGGGAGGTCCACCACGGCCCTGACGGGGTGTTTTTCTCTCAGTGCTTGGGCTGTGGTTTCATCCCTGGGCAAAATTTTGTCCTCACTTGTGATCAACCTGAGTGCCCCGACTGTATTGCCCTCTTCAATTTTCTTGCTGACTTGGGTACCTAATTTTCTGTTGTCGCTGATTGTCGTACTTGGTCTGCCTCGGCGGTGTTTGGTGTGTTTGGGGAGGCGGACTAGGTTGTCAGCCCTCGGAAAATCCCTAATTGCTTTATTGACGGATGAGGCCAGTGTCTTGCCTCCTCTGTCTGGTACACCTAAGCATGCATTGCCAAAAAGTAACAGATTGTGCCAGGCTTTGATGGTATCAGGTGCATCAAGGTTATTTGACCCTCTGTTGACTTTTGCGATGAGGTCCGTGTATTTCCCTGCAGCAAAAGGGCGAGAGGCCTTTGGGATGTGGGTGAGTGTCCTGGTTGACGTTGCTTTAATTGCCTCTAGCAGGTCGTCTGTTGCAATGTAATCTGTTGCGATTTGTACTGGTGCAACAGGCTCCTGAGTGCTGCCTCCTCCCACGGGAGGCCTCCCTGACCCAGGACAGTCACCATGCTGGCGTATGACTCTGGAGACAGAGTTGATGCTGACGATGTTCCCACAACCACTGCATGTGCCTCTCCTTTGATTGGCTTCGGGAGGGGTGAGCTGGCTGGTAGCGGCTTCTTCTGCCATCCCCTTAGGTAAAGTGAATGTCACCTTGCACTGGAGTATTTGTCTCTCCCTCCTGGCTGGGGGGGACGAGGTTGTCCCCTATACTATGCGTCATGTCTGGGCAGATGTCTGGGGTGGGTGGGCTCGTGGAGGTGGTGGGTGGGGGTTGGGAGGCTGCGCGCTGGCCCGGTCTGGGAGGGGGGCCGGGGAGGGGAAGGCGCGACCACCTGATCGTGGGAGGTGGGGGCGGGGGAGCGGAAGACACTGCACCACACGGAGGGGGGGGGGGAGACACTACACAGGTGGAGCGGGCGAGCGGGAGACACTACACTCACTGGGGGGGAGGCACTACACTCATGGGGTGGGGGGGGGGGCACTACACTCAGGGGGTGGGGGGAGGCACTACACTCAGGGGGTGGGGGGAGGCACTACACTCAGGGGGTGGGGGGGGTTGATGTGGCACGTAACACTTGGATAATTTCCTTTTGTCACTAAACACTGGTGAATGTGTCCTGGCTCACTGGGTGTGGTGCTCTCAACACGATACTCACAATGGTCCAGTCACCACAGGACTGGACTGGATTATATTATATATTATATTATATTATATTATATTATATATATTATATATAATATATAAATATATTATATTTAGTATATTAATATTTAGTATATTATAGATTATACCTTAAATACTTCATTTTCAATCATCTATTTGTTTCTCGTTAAAATCCTGAGTAAGATATTGAAAAGGGGAGAAGTTCGGTTTTTATTGCATATATCGACGTTTTAGCCGGAATAGAGCGATTTTACGTGTACATCTTCCATCGGTAATATAAACGGAAAATCAGGAACATTTTAGTTAATTCTAATGAAAACACATTGATTTTTATCATTTGTATTGGAAACAACTTTGTCATATGTCTTTTGTTGGATCTAAATAATATGAAACCTCGTTCTATGATTCATAGCTAAAATCCACAAATTTTTAATAATAGTGATTTTTTGACGTTTTTATGTAGTTTGATATTACGTAAATATATTCATTTTTACCAATATTTTGATACTATTTCATGTAGTATCACGATATGTGATTTGGCCTTCATATCTCAGATTTTCGCATAATATTGCATTTTAAGCAAGTTTTCTTGTATTTTTGTTTCGTACTAAACATCATCGAATTTAGCAATATTTTGACGTTTATCATCCCCTTTTCTTTTATGTGAGTTAAACAAAATATCATCGAATTAGGCAATATTTTGCTGTTTTTACACGTTTTTGTGAATTTCCAGTTTATTGTTTATAATTCATTATATATACGATAACAATGATACAAACACATAATTGATTAGATAATAACCATAAATACTTCATTTTCAATCATCTATTTGTTTCTCGTTGAAATACTGAGTAAGATATTGAAAAGGGCAGAAGTTCTGTTTTTATTGCATATATCGACGTTTCAGCCGGAATAGAGCAGTTTTAAGTGTACATCTTCCATCGGTAATATAAACGGAAAATCAGGAACATTTTAGTTAATTCTAATGAAAACAAATTGATTTTTACATTTGGATTGGAAACAACATTGTCATATGTCTTTTGTTTGATCTAAATAATACGAAACCTCGCTTTATGATTCGAAGTTAAAATCCTCAAATTTGGTATAATAGTGACTTTTTCACATTTTTCATGTAGTTTTATATTACGTAAATATATTCATTTTTACCAGTATTTCGATACTATTTCATGTAGTATCACGATATGTGAATTGGCCTTCAAATCTCAGAATATCGCATAATATTGCATTTTAAGCAAGTTTTCTTGCATTTTGTTTCGTACTAAAAATCATCGAATTTAGTAATATTTTGACGTTTATCATCTCCTTTTTCCTTTATGTGATGTAAACAAAATATCATCGAATTAGGCAATATTTTGCAGTTTTTCCACGTTTTGTAAATTTCCAGTTTATTGTTATTAATTCATTAAATATATGATAAAAATGATACAAACACATAATTGATTAGATAATAACCTTAAATACTTCATTTTCAATCATCTATTTGTTTCTCGTTAAAATACTGAGTAAGATATTGAAAAGGGGAGAAGTTCGGTTTTTATTGCATATATCGACGTTTCAGCCGGAATAGAGCGATTTTTCGTGTACATCTTCCATCGGTAATATAAACGGAAAATCAGGAACATTTTAGTCCATTCTAATGAAAACACATTGATTTTTAACATTTGTATTGGAAACAGCATTGTCATGTCTTTTCTTGGATCTAAATAATACGAAACCTCGCTTTATGATTCGAAGTTAAAATCAACAAATTTGGAATAATAGTGATTTTTTCACGTTTTCATGTAGTTTGATATTACGTAAATATATTCATTTTTACCAATATTTCGATACTATTTCATGTAGTATCACGATATGTGATTTGGCCTTCATATCTCAGATTTTCGCATAATATTGCATTTTAAGCAAGTTTTCTTGCATTTTTGTTTCGTACTAAACAGCATCGAATTTAGCAATATTTTGACTTTTATCATCCCCTTTTCCATTATGTGAGTTAAACAAAATATCATCGAATTAGGCAATATTTTTTGCTGTTTTTACACGTTTTTGTGAATTTCCAGTTTATTGTTGATAATTCATTATAATACGATAAAAATGAAACAAACACATAATTGATTAGATAATAACCTTAAATACTTCATTTTCAATCATCTATTTGTTTCTCATTAAAATACTGAGTAAGATATTGAAAAGGGAAGAAAAGATATTGAAAAGGGGAGAAGTTCGGTATTTATTGCATATATCGACGTTTCAGCCGGAATAGAGCGATTTTACGTGTACATCTTCCATCGGTAATATAAACGGAAAATCAGGAACATTTTAGTTAATTCTAATGAAAACACATTAATTTTTATCATTTATATTGGAAACAACATTGTCATATGTCTTTTGTTGGATCTAAATAATACGAAATCTCGCTCTATGATTCGAAGTTAAAATCCACAAATTTGGAATAATAGTGATTTTTTCACGTTTTCATGTAGTTTGATATTACGTAAATATATTCATTTTTACCAATATTTCGATACTATTTCTTGTAGTATCACGATATGTGATTTGGCCTTCATATCTCAGATTTCCGCATAATATTGCATTTTAGGCAAGTTTTCTTGCATTTTTGTTTCGTACTAAACATCATCGAATTTAGCAATATTTTGACGTTTATCATCCCCTTTTCCTTTATGTGATTTAAACAAAATATCATCGAATTAGGCAATATTTTGCCGTTTTTGCACGTTTTTGCGAATTTTCAGTTTAATGGTTTTAATTCATATAATATACGATAAATATGAAACAAACACGTAATTGATTAGATAATAAACTTAAATACTTCATCTTCAATTATCTATTTGTTTCTCGTTGAAATACTGAGTAAGATATTAAAAAGGGGAGAAGTTCGGTTTTTATTGCATATATCGACGTTTCAGCCAAAATAGAACTGTTTTACGTGTACATTTTCCATCGGTAATATAAACGGAAAATCAGGAACATTTTAGTTAATTCTAAAGAAAGCAAATTGATTTTTATCATTTGTATTGGAAACAACATTGTCATATGTCTTTTTTGATCTAAATAATACGAAACCTATCTCTATGATTCGAAGTTAAAATCCACAAATTTGGAATAATAGTGATTTTTTCACGTTTTCATGTAGTTTGATATTACGTAAATATATCATTTTTACCAATATTTCGATACTATTTCATGTAGTATCACGATATGTGATTTGGCCTTCATATCTCAGATTTTCGCATAATATTGCATTTTAAGCAAGTTTACTTGCATTTTTGTTTCGTACTAAACATCATCGAATTTAGCAATATTTTGACGTTTATCATCCTCTTTTCCTTTATGTGAGTTAAACAAAATATCATAGAATTAGGCAATATTTTGCTGTTTTTACACGTTTTTGTGAATTTCCAGTTTATTGTTGATAATTCATTATATATACGATAAAAATGAGACAAACACATAATTGATTAGATAATAACCTTAAATACTTCATTTTCAATCATCTATTTGTTTCTCCTTGAAATACTGAATAAGATATTGAAAAGGGCAGAAGTTCTCTTTTTATTGCATATATCGACGTTTCAGCCGGAATAGAGCGATTTTACGTGTACATCTTCCATCGGTAATATAAACGGAAAATCAGGAACATTTTAGTTAATTCTAATGATACAAATTGATTTTTATCATTTGTATTGGAAAGAACATTGTCATATGTCTTTTGTTGGATCTAAATAATACGAAACCTCGCTTTATGATTCGAAGTTAAAATCCTCAAATTTGGTATAATAGTTACTTTTTTCACGTTTTTCATGTAGTTTGATATTACGTAAATATATTCATTTTTACCAATATTTCGATACTTTTTATGTAGTATCACGATATATGATTTGGCCTTCAAATCTCAGAATTTCGAAAATATTGCATTTTAAGTGGGGTTTCTTGCATTTTGTTTCGTACTATCGAAATCGCATTTAGTAATATTTTGACGTTTATCATCCATCTTTTCTATTATGTGATATAAACAAAATATCATCGAATTAGGCAATATTTTGCTGTTTATCCTCGTTTTTGTGAATTTCGAGCGAGTTTATTGTTGATAATTCATTAAATATATGATAAAAATGATACAAACACATAATTGATTAGATAATAACCTTAAATACTTCAGTTTCAATCATCTATTTTTTTCTCGTTGAAATACTGAGTAAGATATTGAAAAGGGGAGAAGTTCTGTTTTTATTGCATATATCGACGTTTCAGCCGGAATAGAGCGGTTTTACGTGTACATCTTCCATCGGTAATATAAACGGAAAATCAGGAACATTTTAGTTAATTCTAATGAACAAATTGATTTTTATCATTTGTATTGGAAAAACATTGTCATATGTCTTTTGTTGGATCTAAATAATACGAAACCTCGCTTATGATTCGAAGTTAAAATCCTCAAATTTGGTATAATAGTGACTTTTTTCACGTTTTTCATGTAGTTTTATATTACGTAAATATATTCATTTTTACCAATATTTCGATACTATTTCATGTAGTATCACAATATGTGATTTGGCCTTCAAATCTCAGAATATCGCATAATATTGCATTTTAAGCAAGTTTTCTTGCATTTTGTTTCGTACTAAAAATCTCGAATTTAGTAATATTTTGACGTTTATCATCTCCTTTTTCCTTTATGTGATATAAACAAAATATCATCGAATTAGGCAATATTGTGCAGTTTTTCCACGTTTTGTAAATTTCCAGTTTATTGTTATTAATTCATTAAATATACGATAAAAATGATACAAACACATAATTCATTAGATTATACTTTTTAGTATATTATAGTATATTATTTAGTATATTATATATTATATTATATTATATATATATATATATTATATTATATTATATTATATATATTATATTATATTATATTATATTATATATATTATATATAATATATAAATATATTATATATTATATATAATATAAATATATTATATTTAGTATATTAATATTTAGTATATTATAGATTATACCTTAAATACTTCATTTTCAATCATCTATTTGTTTCTCGTTAAAATCCTGAGTAAGATATTGAAAAGGGGAGAAGTTCGGTTTTTATTGCATATATCGACGTTTTAGCCGGAATAGAGCGATTTTACGTGTACATCTTCCATCGGTAATATAAACGGAAAATCAGGAACATTTTAGTTAATTCTAATGAAAACACATTGATTTTTATCATTTGTATTGGAAACAACTTTGTCATATGTCTTTTGTTGGATCTAAATAATATGAAACCTCGTTCTATGATTCAAAGCTAAAATCCACAAATTTTTAATAATAGTGATTTTTTCACGTTTTTATGTAGTTTGATATTACGTAAATATATTCATTTTTACCAATATTTCGATACTATTTCATGTAGTATCACGATATGTGATTTGGCCTTCATATCTCAGATTTTCGCATAATATTGCATTTTAAGCAAGTTTTCTTGCATTTTTGTTTCGTTTTAAACAGCATCGAATTTAGCAATATTTTGACTTTTATCATCCCCTTTTCCATTATGTGAGTTAAACAAAATATCATCGAATTAGGCAATATTTTGCTGTTTTACACGTTTTTGTGAATTTCCAGTTTATTGTTTATAATTCATTATATTTACGATAACAATGATACAAACACATAATTGATTAGATAATAACCATAAATACTTCATTTTCAATCATCTATTTGTTTCTCGTTGAAATACTGAGTAAGATATTGAAAAGGGCAGAAGTTCTGTTTTTATTGCATATATCGACGTTTCAGCCGGAATAGAGCAGTTTTAAGTGTACATCTTCCATCGGTAATATAAACGGAAAATCAGGAACATTTTAGTTAATTCTAATGAAAACAAATTGATTTTTATCATTTGGATTGGAAACAACATTGTCATATGTCTTTTGTTTGATCTAAATAATACGAAACCTCGCTTTATGATTCGAAGTTAAAATCCTCAAATTTGGTATAATAGTGACTTTTTCACATTTTTCATGTAGTTTTATATTACGTAAATATATTCATTTTTACCAGTATTTCGATACTATTTCATGTAGTATCACGATATGTGAATTGGCCTTCAAATCTCAGAATATCGCATAATATTGCATTTTAAGCAAGTTTTCTTGCATTTTGTTTCGTACTAAAAATCATCGAATTTAGTAATATTTTGACGTTTATCATCTCCTTTTTCCTTTATGTGATGTAAACAAAATATCATCGAATTAGGCAATATTTTGCAGTTTTTCCACGTTTTGTAAATTTCCAGTTTATTGTTATTAATTCATTAAATATACGATAAAAATGATACAAACACATAATTGATTAGATAATAACCTTAAATACTTCATTTTCAATCATCTATTTGTTTCTCGTTAAAATACTGAGTAAGATATTGAAAAGGGGAGAAGTTCGGTTTTTATTGCATATATCGACGTTTCAGCCGGAATAGAGCGATTTTTCGTGTACATCTTCCATCGGTAATATAAACGAAAATCAGGAACATTTTAGTCCATTCTAATGAAAACACATTGATTTTTAACATTTGTATTGGAAACAGCATTGTCATGTCTTTTCTTGGATCTAAATAATATGAAACCTCGCTTTATGATTCGAAGTTAAAATCAACAAATTTGGAATAATAGTGATTTTTTCACGTTTTCATGTAGTTTGATATTACGTAAATATATTCATTTTTACCAATATTTCGATACTATTTCATGTAGTATCACGATATGTGATTTGGCCTTCATATCTCAGATTTTCGCATAATATTGCATTTTAAGCAAGTTTTCTTGCATTTTTGTTTCGTTTTAAACAGCATCGAATTTAGCAATATTTTGACTTTTATCATCCCCTTTTCCATTATGTGAGTTAAACAAAATATCATCGAATTAGGCAATATTTTTTGCTGTTTTTACACGTTTTTGTGAATTTCCAGTTTATTGTTGATAATTCATTATATATACGATAAAAATGAAACAAACACATAATTGATTAGATAATAACCTTAAATACTTCATTTTCAATCATCTATTTGTTTCTCATTAAAATACTGAGTAAGATATTGAAAAGGGGAGAAAAGATATTGAAAAGGGGAGAAGTTCGGTATTTATTGCATATATCGCCGTTTCAGCCGGAATAGAGCGATTTTACGTGTACATCTTCCATCGGTAATATAAACGGAAAATCAGGAACATTTTAGTTAATTCTAATGAAAACACATTAATTTTTATCATTTATATTGGAAACAACATTGTCATATGTCTTTTGTTGGATCTAAATAATACGAAATCTCGCTCTATGATTCGAAGTTAAAATCCACAAATTTGGAATAATAGTGATTTTTTCACGTTTTCATGTAGTTTGATATTACGTAAATATATTCATTTTTACCAATATTTCGATACTATTTCTTGTAGTATCACGATATGTGATTTGGCCTTCATATCTCAGATTTCCGCATAATATTGCATTTTAGGCAAGTTTTCTTGCATTTTTGTTTCGTACTAAACATCATCGAATTTAGCAATATTTTGACGTTTATCATCCCCTTTTCCTTTATGTGATTTAAACAAAATATCATCGAATTAGGCAATATTTTGCCGTTTTTGCACGTTTTTGCGAATTTTCAGTTTAATGGTAATAATTCATATAATATACGATAAATATGATACAAACACGTAATTGATTAGATACTAAACTTAAATACTTCATCTTCAATTATCTATTTGTTTCTCGTTGAAATACTGAGTAAGATATTGAAAAGGTGAGAAGTTCGGTTTTTATTGCATATATCGACGTTTCAGCCAAAATAGAACTGTTTTACGTGTACATTTTCCATCGGTAATATAAACGGAAAATCAGGAACATTTTAGTTAATTCTAAAGAAAACAAATTGATTTTTATCATTTGTATTGGAAACAACATTGTCATATGTCTTTTGTTTGATCTAAATAATACGAAACCTATCTCTATGATTCGAAGTTAAAATCCACAAATTTGGAATAATAGTGATTTTTTCACGTTTTCATGTAGTTTGATATTACGTAAATATATCAATTTTTACCAATATTTCGATACTATTTCATGTAGTATCACGATATGTGATTTGGCCTTCAATCTCAGATTTTCGCATAATATTGCATTTTAAGCAAGTTTACTTGCATTTTTGTTTCGTACTAAACATCATCGAATTTAGCAATATTTTGACGTTTATCATCCTCTTTTCCTTTATGTGAGTTAAACAAAATATCATAGAATTAGGCAATATTTTGCTGTTTTTACACGTTTTTGTGAATTTCCAGTTTATTGTTGATAATTCATTATATATACGATAAAAATGAGACAAACACATAATTGATTAGATAATAACCTTAAATACTTCATTTTCAATCATCTATTTGTTTCTCCTTGAAATACTGAATAAGATATTGAAAAGGGCAGAAGTTCTCTTTTTATTGCATATATCGACGTTTCAGCCGGAATAGAGCGATTTTACGTGTACATCTTCCATCGGTAATATAAACGGAAAATCAGGAACATTTTAGTTAATTCTAATGATACAAATTGATTTTTATCATTTGTATTGGAAACAACATTGTCATATGTCTTTTGTTGGATCTAAATAATACGAAACCTCGCTTTATGATTCGAAGTTAAAATCCTCAAATTTGGTATAATAGTGACTTTTTCACGTTTTTCATGTAGTTAATATTACGTAAATATATTCATTTTTACCAATATATCGATACTATTTCATGTAGTATCACGATATGTGATTTGGCCTTCAAATCTCAGAATATCGCAAAATATTGCATTTTAAACAAGTTTTCTTGCATTTTGTTTCGTACTAAAAATCATTGAATTTAGTAATATTTTGACGTTTATCATCTCCTTTTTCCTTTATGTGATATAAACAAAATATCATCGAATTATGCAATATTTTGCAGTTTTTCCACGTTTTGTAAATTTCCACTTTATTGTTATTAATTCATTATATATACGATAAAAATGATACAAACACATAATTCATTAGATAATAGCCATAAATACTTCATTTTCAATCATCTATTTGTTTCTCGTTGAAATACTGAGTAAGATATTGAAAAGGTGAGAAGTTCGGTTTTTATTGCATATATCGACGTTTCAGCCAAAATAGAACTGTTTTACGTGTACATTTTCCATCGGTAATATAAACGGAAAATCAGGAACATTTTAGTTAATTCTAAAGAAAACAAATTGATTTTTATCATTTGTATTGGAAACAACATTGTCATATGTCTTTTGTTTGATCTAAATAATACGAAACCTATCTCTATGATTCGAAGTTAAAATCCACAAATTTGGAATAATATTGATTTTTTCACGTTTTCATGTAGTTTGATATTACGTAAATATATCAATTTTTACCAATATTTCGATACTATTTCATGTAGTATCACGATATGTGATTTGGCCTTCATATCTCAGATTTTCGCATAATATTGCATTTTAAGCAAGTTTTCTTGCATTTTTGTTTCGTACTAAACATCATCGAATTTAGCAATATTTTGACGTTTATCATCCCCTTTTCCTCTATGTGAGTTAAACAAAATATCATCGAATTAGGCAATATTTGCTGTTTTTACACGTTTTTGTGAATTTCCAGTTTATTGTTGATAATTCATTATATATACGATAAAAATGATACAAACACATAATTCATTAGATAATAGCCATAAATACTTCATTTTCAATCATCTATTTGTTTCTCGTTGAAATACTGAGTAAGATATTGAAAAGGGGAGAAGTTCGGTTTTTATTGCATATATCGACGTTTCAGCCGGAATAGAGCGATTTTACGTGTACATCTTCCATTGGTAATATAAACGGAAAATCAGGAACATTTAGTTAATTCTAATGAAAACACATTGATTTTTATCATTTGTATTGGAAACAACATTGTCATATGTCTTTTGTCATATGTCTTTTGTTGGATCTAAATAATACGAAACCTCGCTCTATGATTCTAATTTAAAATCCTCAAATTTGGTATAATAGTGACTTTTTCACGTTTTTCATTTAGTTTTATATTACGTAAATATATTCATTTTTAACAATATTTCGATACTATTTCATGTACCCTTTTCCTTTATGTGAGTTAAACAAAATATCATCGAATTAGGCAATATTTTGCTGTTTTTACACGTTTTTGTGAATTTCCAGTTTATTGTTGATAATTCATTATATATACGATAAAAATGATACAAACACATAATTGATTAGATAATAGCCATTAATACTTCATTTTTAATCATCTATTTGTTTCTCGTTGAGAAACATTAAGTAAGAAATAAAATATTATTTAAAACTGAGTAAGATATTGAAAAGAGCAGAAGTTCTGTTTTTATTGCATATATCGACGTTTCAGCCGGAATAGAGCGGTTTTACGTGTACATCTTCCATCGGAAATATAAACGGAAAATCAGGAACATTTAGTTAATTCTAATGAAAACAAATTGATTTTTATCATTTGGATTGGAAACAACATTGTCATATGTCTTTTGTTGGATCTAAATAATACGAAACCTCGCTTTATGATTCGAAGTTAAAATCCTCAAATTTGGTATAATAGTGACTTTTCACGTTTTTCATGTAGTTTTATATTCCGTAAATATATTCATTTTTACCAATATTTCGATACTATTTCATGTAGTATCACGATATGTGAATTGGCCTTCAAATCTCAGAATATCGCATATTGCATTTTAAGCAAGTTTTCTTGCATTTTGTTTCGTACTAAAAATCACCGAATTTAGTAATATTTTGACGTTTATCATCTCCTTTTTCCTTTATGTGATATAAACAAAATATCATCGAATTAGGCAATATTTTGCTGTTTTTCCACGTTTTGTAAATTTCCAGTTTATTGTTATTAATTCATTAAATATACGATAAAAATGATACAAACACATAATTGATTAGATAATAACCTTAAATACTTCATTTTCAATCATCTATTTGTTTCTCGTTAAAATACTGAGTAAGATATTGAAAAGGGGAGAAGTTCGGTTTTTATTGCATATATCGACGCTCCAGCCGGAATAGAGCGATTTTAGGTGTACATCTTCCATCGGTAATATATACGGAAAATCAGGAATATTTTAGTTAATTCTAATGAAAACACATTGATTTTTATCATTTGTATTGGAAACAACATTGTCATATGTCTTTTGTTGGGTCTAAATAATACAAAACCTCGCTCTATGATTCGAAGTTAAAATCCACAAATTTGAAATAATAGTGATTTTTTCACGTTTTCATGTAGTTTGATATTACGTAAATTTATTCATTTTTACCAATATTTCGATACTATTTCATGTACTATTTCACGATATGTGATTTGGCCTTCATATCTCAGATTTTCGCATAATATTGCATTTTAAGCAAGTTTTCTTGCATTTTTGTTTCGTACTAAACATCATCGAATTTAGCAATATTTTGACCTTCATCATCCCCTTTTCCTCTATGTGATTTAAACAAAATATCATCGAATTTGGCAATATTTTGCCGTTTTTGCACGTTTTTGCGAATTTTCAGTTTAATGGTATTAATTCATATAATATACGATTAATATGATACAAACACGTAATTGATTAGATAATAAACTTAAATACTTCATCTTCAATTATCTATTTGTTTCTCGTTGAAATACTGAGTAGGATATTGAATAGGTGAGAAGTTCGGTTTTTATTGCATATATCGACGTTTCAGCCGGAATATAGCGGTTTTACGTGTACATTTTCCATCTTTAATATAAACGGAAAATCAGGAACATTTTAGTTAATTCTAAAGAAAACAAATTGATTTTTATCATTTGTATTGGAAACAACATTGTACTAAACATCATCGAATTTAGCAATATTTTGACGTTTATCATCCCCTTTTCCTCTATGTGAGTTAAACAAAATATCATCGAATTAGGCAATATTTTGCTGTTTTTACACGTTTTTGTGAATATCCAGTTTATTGTTGATAATTCATTATATATACGATAAAAATGATACAAACAAATAATTGATTAGATAATAACCTTAAATACTTCATTTTCAATTATCAATTTGTTTCTCGTTAAAATACTGAGTAAGATATTGAAAAGGGGAGAAGTTCGGTTTTTATTGCATATATCGACGTTTCAGCCGGAATAGAGCGATTTTACGTGTACATCTTCCATCGATAATATAAACGGAAAATCAGGAACATTTTAGTTAATTCTAATGAAAACACATTGATTTTTATCAATTGTATTGGAAACAACATTGTCATATGTCTTTTTTGAATCTAAATAATACGAAACCAAGCTTTATGATTCGAAGTTAAAATACTCAAATTTGGTATAATAATGACTTTTTCACGTTTTTTATGTAGTTTTATATTACGTAAATAAATTAATTTTTACCAATATTTCGATACTATTTCATGTAGTATCACGATATGTGATTTGGCCTTCAAATCTCAGAATATCGCATAATATTGCATTTTAAGCAAGTTTTCTTGCATTTTGTTTCGTACTAATAATCATCGAATTTAGCAATATTTTGACGTTTATCATCTCCTTTTTCCTTTATGTGATATAAACAAAATATCATCGGATTAGGCAATATTTTGCAGTTTTTCCACGTTTTGTAAATTTCCAGTTTATTGTTATTATTTCATTATATATACGATAAAAATGATACAAACACATAATTGATTAGATAATAACCTTAAATACTTCATTTTCAATCATCTATTTGTTTCTCGTTAAAATACTGAGTAAGATATTGAAAAGGGGAGAAGTTCGGTTTTTATTGCATATATCGACGTTTCAGCCGGAATAGAGAGATTTTACGTGTACATCTTCCATCGGTAATATAACGGAAAATCAGGAACATTTTAGTTAATTCTAATGAAAACACATTAATTTTTATCATTTGTATTGGAAACAACATTGTCATATGTCTTTTGTTGGATCTAAATAATACGAAACCTCGCTCTATGATTCGAAGTTAAAATCCACAAATTTGGAATAATAGTGATTTTTTCACGTTTTCATGTAGTTTGATATTACGTAAATATATTCATTTTTACCAATATTTCGATACTATTTCATGTAGTATCACGATATGTGATTTGACCTTCATATCTCAGATTTTCGCATAATATTGCATTTTAAGCAAGTTTTCTTGCATTTTGTTTCGTACTAAAAATCATCGAATTTAGTAATATTTTGACGTTTATCATCCTCTTTTCCTTTATGTGAGTTAAACAAAATATCATCGAATTAGGCAATATTTTGCTGTTTTTACACGTTTTTGTGAATTTCCAGTTTATTGTTGATAATTCATTATATATACGATAAAAATGATACAAACACATAATTGATTAGATAATAACCTTAAATACTTCATTTTCAATTATCTATTTGTTTCTCGTTAAAATACTGAGTAAGATATTGAAAAGGGGAGAAGTTCGGTTTTTATTGCATATATCGACGTTTCAGCCGAATAGAGCGATTTTACGTGTACATCTTCCATCGGTAATATAAACGGAAAATCAGGAACATTTTAGTTAATTCTAATGAAAACACATTGATTTTAATCATTTGTATTGGAAACAACATTGTCATATGTCTTTTGTTGGATCTAAATAATACGAAACCTCGTTCTATGATTCGAAGCTAAAATCCACAAATTTGCAATAATAGTGATTTTTTCACGTTTTCATGTAGTTTGGTATTACGTAAATATATTCATTTTTACCAATATTTCGATACTATTTCATGTAGTATCACGATATGTGATTTGGCCTTCATATCTCAGATTTTCGCAAAATATTGCATTTTAAGCAAGTTTTCTTGCATTTTTGTTTCGTACTAAACATCATCGAATTTAGCAATATTTTGACGTTATCATCCCCTTTTCCTCTATGTGAGTTAAACAAAATATCATCGAATTAGGCAATATTTTGCTGTTTTTACACGTTTTTGTGAATTTCCAGTTTATTGTTGATAATTCATTATATATATACGATAAAAATGATACAAACACATAATTCATTAGATAATAGCCATAAATACTTCATTTTCAATCATCTATTTGTTTCTCGTTGAAATACTGAGTAAGATATTGAAAAGGGCAGAAGTTCTGTTTTTATTGCATATATCGACGTTTCAGCCGGAATAGAGCGGTTTTACGTGTACATCTTCCATCGGTAATATAAACGGAAAATCAGGAACATTTTAGTTAATTCTAATGAAAACAAATTGATTTTATCATTTGGATTGGAAACAACATTGTCATATGTCTTTTGTTGGATCTAAATAATACGAAACCAAGCTTTATGATTCGAAGTTAAAATCCTCAAATTTGGTATAATAGTGCTTTTTTCACGTTTTTCACGTAGTTTTATATTACGTAAATAAATTAATTTTTACCAATATTTCGATATTATTTCATGTAGTATCACGATATGTGAATTGGCCTTCAAATCTCAGAATATCGCATAATATTGCATTTTAAGCAAGTTTTCTTGCATTTTGTTTCGTACTAAAAATCATTGAATTTAGTAATATTTTGACGTTTATCATCTCCTTTTTCCTTTATGTGATATAAAGAAAATATCATCGGATTAGGCAATATTTTGCAGTTTTTCCACGTTTTGTAAATTTCCAGTTTATTGTTATTATTTCATTAAATATACGATAAAAATGATACAAACACATAATTGATTAGATCATAACCTTAAATACTTCATTTTCAATCATCTATTTGTTTCTCGTTAAAATACTGAGTAAGATATTGAAAAGGGGAGAAGTTCGGTTTTTATTGCATATATCGACGTTTCAGCCGGAATAGAGAGATTTTACGTGTACATCTTCCATCGGTAATATAAACGGAAAATCAGGAACATTTTAGTTAATTCTAATGAAAACACATTTATTTTTATCATTTGTATTGGAAACAACATTGTCATATGTCTTTTGTTTTATCTAAATAATACGAAACCTCGCTCTATGATTCGAAGTTAAAATCCACAAATTTGGAATAATAGTGATTTTTTCACGTTTTCATGTAGTTTGATATTACGTAAATATATTCATTTTTACCAATATTTCGATACTATTTCATGTAGTATCACGATATGTGATTTGGCCTTCATATCTCAGATTTCCGCATAATATTGCATTTTAAGCAAGTTTTCTTGCATTTTTGTTTCGTACTAAACATCATCGAATTTAGCAATATTTTGACGTTTATCATCCCCTTTTCCTCTATGTGATTTAAACAAAATATCATCGAATTTGGCAATATTTTGCCGTTTTTGCACGTTTTTGCGAATTTTCAGTTTAATGGTATTAATTCATATAATATACGATAAATATGATACAAACACGTAATTGATTAGATAATAAACTTAAATACTTCATCTTCAATTATCTATTTGTTTCTCGTTGAAATACTGAGTAAGATATTGAAAAGGTGAGAAGTTCGGTTTTTATTGCATATATCGACGTTTCAGCCGGAATATAGCGGTTTTACGTGTACATTTTCCATCGGTAATATAAACGGAAAATCAGGAACATTTAGTTAATTCTAAAGAAAACAAATTGATTTTTATCATTTGTATTGGAAACAACATTGTCATATGTCTTTAGTTTGATCTAAATAATACGAAACCTCTCTCTATGATTCGAAGTTAAAATCCACAAATTTGGAATAATAGTGATTTTTTCACTTTTTCATGTAGTTTGATATTACGTAAATATATTCATTTTACCAATATTTCGATACTATTTCATGTAGTATCACGATATGTGATTTGGCCTTCACATCTCAGATTTTCGCATAATATTGCATTTTAAGAAATTTTACTTGCATTTTTGTTTCGTACTAAACATCATCGAATTTAGCAATATTTTGACGTTTATCATCCTCTTTTCCTTTATGTGAGTTAAACAAAATATCATAGAATTAGGCAATATTTTGCTGTTTTTACACGTTTTTGTGAATTTCCAGTTTATTGTTGATAATTCATTATATATACGATAAAAATGATACAAACACATAATTGATTAGATAATAACCTTAAATACTTCATTTTCAATCATCTATTTGTTTCTCGTTGAAATACTGAGTAAGATATTGAAAAGGGCAGAAGTTCTGTTTTTATTGCATATATCGACGTTTCAGCCGGAATAGAGCGATTTTACGTGTACATCTTCCATCGGTAATATAAACGGAAAATCAGGAACATTTTAGTTAATTCTAATGATACAAATTGATTTTTATCATTTGTATTGGAAACAACATTGTCATATGTCTTTTGTTGGATCTAAATAATACGAAACCTCGCTTTATGATTCGAAGTTAAAATCCTCAAATTTGGTATAATAGTGACTTTTTCACGTTTTTCATGTAGTTAATATTACGTAAATATATTCATTTTTACCAATATATCGATACTATTTCATGTAGTATCACGATATGTGATTTGGCCTTCAAATCTCAGAATATCGCAAAATATTGCATTTTAAACAAGTTTTCTTGCATTTTGTTTCGTACTAAAAATCATTGAATTTAGTAATATTTTGACGTTTATCATCTCCTTTTTCCTTTATGTGATATAAACAAAATATCATCGAATTATGCAATATTTTGCAGTTTTTCCACGTTTTGTAAATTTCCAGTTTATTGTTATTAATTCATTATATATACGATAAAAATGATACAAACACATAATTCATTAGATAATAGCCATAAATACTTCATTTTCAATCATCTATTTGTTTCTCGTTGAAATACTGAGTAAGATATTGAAAAGGTGAGAAGTTCGGTTTTTATTGCATATATCGACGTTTCAGCCAAATAGAACTGTTTTACGTGTACATTTTCCATCGGTAATATAAACGGAAAATCAGGAACATTTTAGTTAATTCTAAAGAAAACAAATTGATTTTTATCATTTGTATTGGAAACAACATTGTCATATGTCTTTTGTTTGATCTAAATAATACGAAACCTATCTCTATGATTCGAAGTTAAAATCCACAAATTTGGAATAATATTGATTTTTTCACGTTTTCATGTAGTTTGATATTACGTAAATATATCAATTTTTACCAATATTTCGATACTATTTCATGTAGTATCACGATATGTGATTTGGCCTTTATATCTCAGATTTTCGCATAATATTGCATTTTAAGCAAGTTTTCTTGCATTTTTGTTTTGTACTAAACATCATCGAATTTAGCAATATTTTGACGTTTATCATCCCCTTTTCCTCTATGTGAGTTAAACAAAATATCATCGAATTAGGCAATATTTTGCTGTTTTTACACGTTTTTGTGAATTTCCAGTTTATTGTTGATAATTCATTATATATACGATAAAAATGATACAAACACATAATTCATTAGATAATAGCCATAAATACTTCATTTTCAATCATCTATTTGTTTCTCGTTGAAATACTGAGTAAGATATTGAAAAGGGGAGAAGTTCGGTTTTTATTGCATATATCGACGTTTCAGCCGGAATAGAGCGATTTTACGTGTACATCATCCATTGGTAATATAAACGGAAAATCAGGAATATTTTAGTTAATTCTAATGAAAACACATTGATTTTTATCATTTGTATTGGAAACAACATTGTCATATGTCTTTTGTCATGTCTTTTGTTGGATCTAAATAATACGAAACCTCGCTCTATGATTCGAATTTAAAATCCTCAAATTTGGTATAATAGTGACTTTTTCACGTTTTTCATGTAGTTTTATATTACGTAAATATATTCATTTTTAACAATATTTCGATACTATTTCATGTACCCTTTTCCTTTATGTGAGTTAAACAAAATATCATCGAATTAGGCAATATTTTGCTGTTTTTACACGTTTTTGTGAATTTCCAGTTTATTGTTGATAATTCATTATATATACGATAAAAATGATACAAACACATAATTGATTAGATAATAGCCATAAATACTTCATTTTTAATCATCTATTTGTTTCTCGTTGAGAAACATTAAGTAAGAAATAAAATATTATTTAAAACTGAGTAAGATATTGAAAAGAGGAGAAGTTCTGTTTTTATTGCATATATCGACGTTTCAGCCGGAATTAGAGCGGTTTTACGTGTACATCTTCCATCGGTAATATAAACGGAAAATCAGGAACATTTTAGTTAATTATAATGAAAACACATTGATTTTTATCATTTGTATTGGAAACAACATTGTCATATGTCTTTTCTTGGATCTAAATAATACGAAACCTCGCTCTATGATTTGAAGTTAATATCCTCAAATATGGTTAAATAGTGACTTTTTTCACGTTTTTCATGTAGTTTGATATTACGTAAATATATTCATTTTTACCAATATTTCGATACTATTTCATGTAGTACCACGATATGTGATTTGGCCTTCAAATCTCAGAATTTCGCATAATATTGCATTTTAAGCAAGTTTTCTTGCATTTTGTTTCGTACGAAAAATCATCGAATTTAGCAATATTTTGACGTTTATCATCCCCTTTTCCTTTATGTGATTTAAACAAAATATCATCGAATTAGGCAAAATTTTGCCGTTTTCCACGTTTTTGTGAATTTTCAGTCCATGGGTATTAATTCATATATATACGATAAAAATGATGCAAACACATAATTGATTAGATAATGACCTTAAATACATCATTTTCAATCAACTATTTCTTTCTCGTTAAAATACTGAGTAAAATATTGAAAGGAGGAGAAGTTCTGATTTTATCGCATATATCGACGTTTCAGCCGGAATAGAGCGGTTTTCGTGTACATCTTCCGTCGGTAATATAAACGGAAAATCAGGAATATTTTAGTTAATTCTAAGAAAAACACATTGATTTTTATCATTTGTATTGGAAACAACATTGTCATATATCTTTTCTTGGATCTAAATAATACGAAACCTCGCTCTATGATTTGAAGGTAAAATCCTCAAATATGGTAAAATAGTGACTTTTTCACGTTAATCATGTAGTTTGATATTAGGCAAATATATTCATTTTTACCAATATTCCGATACTATTTCATGTAGTATCACTATATGTGATTTGGCCTTCAAATCACAGAATTTCGCATAATATTGCATTTTAAGCAAGTTTTCTTGCATTTTGTTTCGTACGAAAAATCATCGAATTTAGCAATATTTTGACGTTTATCATCCCCTTTTCCTTTATGTGATTTAAACAAAATATCATCGAATTAGGCAATATTTTGCCGCTTTTCCACATTTTTGTGAATTTTCAGTTTATGGGTATTAATTCATTATATATACGATAAAAATGATGCAAACACATAATTGATTAGATATTAACCTTAAATACTTCATTTTCAATCAACTATTTCTTTCTCGTTAAAATACTGAGTAAGATATTGAAAGGGGGAGAAGTTCTGATTTTATTGCATATATCGACGTTTCAGCCGGAATAGAGCGGTTTTCGTGAACATCTTCCATCGGTAATATAAACGGAAAATCAGGAACATTTTAGTTAATTCTAATGAAAACACATTGATTTTTATCATTTGTACTGGAAACAACATTGTCATATGTCTTTTCTTGGATCTAAATAATACGAAATCTCGCTCTATGATTCTAAGTTAAAATCCTCAAATATGGTTAAATAGTGACTTTTTTCACGATTTTCATGTAGTTTGATATTACGTAAATATATTCATTTTTACCAATATTTCGATACTATTTCATGTAGTACCACGATATGTGATTTGACCTTCAAATCTCAGAATTTCGCATAATATTGCATTTTAAGCAAGTTTTCTTGCATTTTGTTTCGTACGAAAAATCATCGAATTTAGCAATATTTTGAAGTTTATCATCTCCTTTTCCTTCATGTGACTTAAACAAAATATCATCGAATTTGGCAATATTTTGCCGTTTTCCACGTTTTTGTGAATTTTCAGTCCATTCATATATATACGATAAAAATGATGCAAACACATAATTGATTAGATAATAACCTTAAATACTTCATTGCAATCATCTATTTGTTTCTCGTTAAAATACTGAGTAAGATATTGAAAAGGGGAGAAGTTCGGTTTTTATTGCATATATCGACGTTTCAGCCGGATTAGAGCGGTTTTACGTGTACATCTTCCATCGGTAATATAAACGGAAAATCAGGAACATTTTAGTTAATTATAATGAAAACACATTGATTTTTATCATTTGTATTGGAAACAACATTGTCATATGTCTTTTCTTGGATCTAAATAATACGAAACCTCGCTCTATGATTTGAAGTTAATATCCTCAAATATGGTTAAATAGTGACTTTTTTCACGTTTTTCATGTAGTTTGATATTACGTAAATATATTCATTTTTACCAATATTTCGATACTATTTCATGTAGTACCACGATATGTGATTTGGCCTTCAAATCTCAGAATTTCGCATAATATTGCATTTTAAGCAAGTTTTCTTGCATTTTGTTTCGTACGAAAAATCATCGAATTTAGCAATATTTTGACGTTTATCATCCCCTTTTCCTTTATGTGATTTAAACAAAATATCATCGAATTAGGCAAAATTTTGCCGTTTTCCACGTTTTTGTGAATTTTCAGTCCATGGGTATTAATTCATATATATACGATAAAAATGATGCAAACACATAATTGATTAGATAATGACCTTAAATACATCATTTTCAATCAACTATTTCTTTCTCGTTAAAATACTGAGTAAAATATTGAAAGGGGGAGAAGTTCTGATTTTATCGCATATATCGACGTTTCAGCCGGAATAGAGCGGTTTTCGTGTACATCTTCCGTCGGTAATATAAACGGAAAATCAGGAATATTTTAGTTAATTCTAAGAAAAACACATTGATTTTTATCATTTGTATTGGAAACAACATTGTCATATATCTTTTCTTGGATCTAAATAATACGAAACCTCGCTCTATGATTTGAAGGTAAAATCCTCAAATATGGTAAAATAGTGACTTTTTCACGTTAATCATGTAGTTTGATATTAGGCAAATATATTCATTTTTACCAATATTCCGATACTATTTCATGTAGTATCACTATATGTGATTTGGCCTTCAAATCACAGAATTTCGCATAATATTGCATTTTAAGCAAGTTTTCTTGCATTTTGTTTCGTACGAAAAATCATCGAATTTAGCAATATTTTGACGTTTATCATCCCCTTTTCCTTTATGTGATTTAAACAAAATATCATCGAATTAGGCAATATTTTGCCGCTTTTCCACATTTTTGTGAATTTTCAGTTTATGGGTATTAATTCATTATATATACGATAAAAATGATGCAAACACATAATTGATTAGATATTAACCTTAAATACTTCATTTTCAATCAACTATTTCTTTCTCGTTAAAATACTGAGTAAGATATTGAAAGGGGGAGAAGTTCTGATTTTATTGCATATATCGACGTTTCAGCCGGAATAGAGCGGTTTTCGTGAACATCTTCCATCGGTAATATAAACGGAAAATCAGGAACATTTTAGTTAATTCTAATGAAAACACATTGATTTTTATCATTTGTACTGGAAACAACATTGTCATATGTCTTTTCTTGGATCTAAATAATACGAAATCTCGCTCTATGATTCTAAGTTAAAATCCTCAAATATGGTTAAATAGTGACTTTTTTCACGATTTTCATGTAGTTTGATATTACGTAAATATATTCATTTTTACCAATATTTCGATACTATTTCATGTAGTACCACGATATGTGATTTGACCTTCAAATCTCAGAATTTCGCATAATATTGCATTTTAAGCAAGTTTTCTTGCATTTTGTTTCGTACGAAAAATCATCGAATTTAGCAATATTTTGACGTTTATCATCCCCTTTTCCTTTATGTGATTTAAACAAAATATCATCGAATTAGGCAATATTTTGCCGTTTTCCACGTTTTTGTGAATTTTCAGTCAATGGGTATTAATTCATATATATACGATAAAAATGATGCAAACACATAATTGATTAGATAATAACCTTAAATTCTTCATTTTCAATCAACTATTTGTTTCTCGTTAAAATACTGAGTAAGATATTGAAAGGGGGAGAAGTTCTGTTTTTATTGCATATATCGACGTTTCAGCCGGAATAGAGCGATTTTCGTGTACATCTTCCATAGATAATAAAAACGGAAAATCAGGAACATTTTAGTTAATTCTAATGAAAACACATTGATTTTTATCATTTGTATTAGAATCAACATTGTCATATTTCTTTTCTTGGATCAAAATAATACGAAACCTCGGTCTATGATTTGAAGTTAAAATCCTCATATATGGTTAAATAGTGACTTTTTTCACGTTAATCTTGTAGTTTGATATTACGCAAATATATTCATTTTTACCAATATTCCGATAGTATTTCATGTAGTATCACGATATGTGATTTGGCCTTCAAATCTCAGAATTTCTCATAATATTGCATTTTAAGCAAGTTTTCTTGCATTTTGTTTCGTACGAAAAATCATCGAATTTAGCAGTATTTTGACGTTTATCATCTCCTTTTCCTTCATGTGATTTAAACAAAATATCATCGAATTAGGCAATATTTTGCCGTTTTCCACGTTTTTGTGAATTTTCAGTTTATGGGTATTAATTCCTTATATATACGGTAAAAATGATGCAAACACATAATTGATTAGATATTAACCTTAAATACTTCATTTTCAATCAACTATTTCTTTCTCGTTAAAATACTGAGTAAGATATTGAATAGGGAGAGAAGTTCGGTTTTTATTGCATATATCGACGTTTCAGCCCGATTAGAGCGGTTTTACGTGTACATCTTCCATCGTTAATATAAACGGAAAATCAGGAACATTTTAGTTAATTCTAATGAAAACATATTGATTTTAATCATTTGTATTGGAAACAACATTGTTATATGTCTTTTCTTGGATCTAAATAATACGAAACCTCGCTCTATGATTTGAAGTTAAAATCCTCAAATATGGTTAAATAGTGACTTTTTTCACGTTTTTCATGTAGTTTGATATTACGTAAATATATTCATTTATATAACAATATTTCGATACTATTTCATGTAGTACCACGATATGTGATTTGGCCTTCAAATCTCAGAATTTCGCATAATATTGCATTTTAAGCAAGTTTTCTTGCATTTTGTTTCGTACGAAAAATCATCGAATTTAGCAGTATTTTGACGTTTATCATCTCCTTTTCCTTCATGTGATTTAAACAAAATATCATCGAATTAGGCAATATTTTGCCGTTTTCCACGTTTTTGTGAATTTTCAGTTTATGGGTATTAATTCCTTATATATACGGTAAAAATGATGCAAACACATAATTGATTAGATATTAACCTTAAATACTTCATTTTCAATCAACTATTTCTTTCTCGTTAAAATACTGAGTAAGATATTGAATAGGGAGAGAAGTTCGGTTTTTATTGCATATATCGACGTTTCAGCCGGAATAGAGCGATTTTCGTGTACATCTTCCATAGATAATAAAAACGGAAAATCAGGAACATTTTAGTTAATTCTAATGAAAACACATTGATTTTTATCATTTGTATTAGAAACAACATTGTCATATTTCTTTTCTTGGATCAAAATAATACGAAACCTCGGTCTATGATTTGAAGTTAAAATCCTCATATATGGTTAAATAGTGACTTTTTTCACGTTAATCTTGTAGTTTGATATTACGCAAATATATTCATTTTTACCAATATTCCGATAGTATTTCATGTAGTATCACGATATGTGATTTGGCCTTCAAATCTCAGAATATCGCATAATATTGCATTTTAAGCAAGTTTTCTTGCATTTTGTTTCGTACGAAAAATCATCGAATTTAGCAGTATTTTGACGTTTATCATCTCCTTTTCCTTCATGTGATTTAAACAAAATATCATCGAATTAATCAATATTTTGCCGTTTTCCACGTTTTTGTGAATTTTCAGTCCATGGGTATTAATTCATATATATACGATAAAAATGATGCAAACACATAATTGATTAGATAATAACCTTAAATACTTCATTTTCAATCAACTATTTCTTTCTCGTTAAAATACTGAGTAAAATATTGAAAGGGGGAGAAGTTCTGATTTTATCGCATATATCGACGTTTCAGCCGGAATAGAGCGGTTTTCGTGTACATCTTCCGTCGGTAATATAAACGGAAAATCAGGAACATTTTAGTTAATTCTAAGGAAAACACATTGATTTTTATCATTTGTATTGAAAACAACATTGTCATATATCTTTTCTTGGATCTAAATAATACGAAACCTCGCTCTATGATTTGAAGGTAAAATCCTCAAATATGGTAAAATAGTGACTTTTTCACGTTAATCATGTAGTTTGATATTAGGCAAATATATTCATTTTTACCAATATTCCGATAGTGTTTCATGTAGTATCACGATATGTGATTTGGCCTTCAAATCTCAGAATTTCGCATAATATTGCATTTTCAGCAAGTTTTCTTGCATTTTGTTTCGTACGAAAAATCATCGAATTTAGCAATATTTTGACGTTTATCATCTCCTTTTCCTTCATGTGATTTAAACAAAATATCATCGAATTAGGCAATATTTTGCCGTTTTCCACGTTTTTGTGAATTTTCAGTTTATGGGTATTAATTCATTATATATACGGTAAAAATGATGCAAACACATAATTGATTAGATATTAACCTTAAATACTTCATTTTCAATCAACTATTTCTTTCTCGTTAAAATACTGAGTAAGATATTGAAAGGGGGAGAAGTTCGGTTTTTATTGCATATATCGACGTTTCAGCTCGATTAGAGCGGTTTTACGTGTACATCTTCCATCGTTAATATAAACGGAAAATCAGGAACATTTTAGTTAATTCTAATGAAAACACATTGATTTTAATCATTTGTATTGGAAACAACATTGTCATATGTCTTTTCTTGGATCTAAATAATACGAAACCTCGCTCTATGATTTGAAGTTAAAATCCTCAAATATGGTTAAATAGTGACTTTTTTCACGTTTTTCATGTAGTTTGATATTACGTAAATATATTCATTTTTACCAATATTTCGATACTATTTCATGTAGTACCACGATATGTGATTTGGCTTTCATATCTCAGAATTTCGCATAATATTGCATTTTAAGCAAGTTTTCTTGCATTTTGTTTCGTACGAAAAATCATCGAATTTAGCAATATTTTGACGTTTATCATCCCCTTTTCCTTTATGTGATTTAAACAAAATATCAACGAATTAGGCAAAATTTTGCCGTTTTCCACGTTTTTGTGAATTTTCAGTCCATGGGTATTAATTCATATATATACGATAAAAATGATGCAAACACATAATTGATTAGATAATAACCTTAAATACTTCATTTTCAATCAACTATTTGTTTCTCGTTAAAATACTGAGTAAGATATTGAAAAGGGGAGAAGTTCTGTTTTTATTGCATATATCGACGTTTCAGCCGGAATAGCGCGATTTTCGTGTACATCTTCCATCGGTAATATAAACGGAAAACCAGGAACATTTTAGTTAATTCTAATGAAAACACTTTGATTTTTATCATTTGTATTGGAAACAACATTGTCATATGTCTTTTCTTGGATCTAAATAATACGAAACCTCGCTCTATGATTCTAAGTTAAAATCCTCAAATATGGTTAAATAGTGACTTTTTTCACGATTTTCATGTAGTTTGATATTACGTAAATATATTCATTTTTACCAATATTTCGATACTATTTCATGTAGTATCACGATATGTGATTTGGCCTTCCAATCTCAGAATTTCGTATAATATTGCATTTTAAGCAAGTTTTCTTGCATTTTGTTTCGTACGAAAAATCATCGAATTTAGCAATATTTTGACGTTTATCATCCCCTTTTCCTTCATGTGACTTAAACAAAATATCATCGAGTTTGGCAATATTTTCCCGTTTTCCACGTTTTTGTGAATTTTCAGTCCATGGGTATTAATTCATATATATACTATAAAAATGATGCAAACACATAATTGATTAGATAATAACCTTAAATACTTCATTTTCAATCATCTATTTGTTTGTCGTTAAAATACTGAGTAAGATATTGAAAAAGGGAGAAGTTCTGTTTTTATTGCATATATCGACGTTTCAGCCGGAATAGAGCGATTTTCGTGTACATCTTAAATAGGTAATAAAAAGGGAAAATCAGGAACATTTTAGTTAATTCTAATGAAAACAAATTGATTTTTATCATTTGTATTAGAAACAACATTGTCATATTTCTTTTCTTGGATCAAAATAATACGAAACCTCGCTCTATGATTTGAAGTTAAAATCCTCAAATATGGTTAAATAGTGACTTTTTTCACGTTAATCATGTAGTTTGATATTACGCAAATATATTCATTTTTACCAATATTCCGATACTATTTCATGTAGTATCACGACATGTGATTTGGTCTTCAAATCTCAGAATTTCGCATAATATTGCATTTTAAGCAAGTTTTCTTGCATTTTGTTTCGTACGAAAAATCATCGAATTTAGCAATATTTTGACGTTTATCATCTCCTTTTCCTTCATGTGATTTAAACAAAATATCATAGAATTAGGCAATATTTTGCCGTTTTCCACGTTTTTGTGAATTTTCAGTCCATGGGTATTAATTCATACATATACGATAAAAATGATGCAAACACATAATTGATTAGATAATAACCTTAAATACTTCATTGCAATCATCTATTTGTTTCTCGTTAAAATACTGAGTAAGATATTGAAAAGGGGAGAAGTTCGGTTTTTATTGCATATATCGACGTTTCAGCCGGATTAGAGCGGTTTTACGTGTACATCTTCCATCGGTAATATAAACGGAAAATCAGGAACATTTTAGTTAATTCTAATGAAAACACATTGATTTTTATCATTTGTATTGGAAACAACATTGTCATATGTCTTTTCTTTGATCAAAATAATACGAAACCTCGCTCTATGATTTGAAGTTAAAATCCTCAAATATGGTTAAATAGTGACTTTTTTCACGTTTTTCATGTAGTTTGATATTACGTAAATATATTCATTTTTACCAATATTTCGATACTATTTCATGTAGTATCACGATATGTGAATTGGCCTTGAAATCTCAGAATTTCGCATAATATTGCATTTTAAGCAAGTTTTCTTGCATTTTCTTTCGTACGAAAAATCATCGAATTTAGCAATATTTTGACGTTTATCAACCCTTTTTCCTTTATGTGATTTAAACAAAATATCATCGAATTAGGCAATATTTTGCCGTTTTCCACGTTTTTGTGAATTTTCAGTCCATGGGTATTAATTCATATATATACGATAAAACTGATGCAAACACATAATTGATTAGAAAATAACCTTAAATACTTCATTGCAATCATCTATTTGTTTCTTGTTAAAATGCTGAGTAAGATATTGAAAAGGGGAGAAGTTCGGTTTTTATTGCATATATCGACGTTTCAGCCGGATTAGAGCTGTTTTACGTGTACATCTTCCATCGTTAATATAAACGGAAAATCAGGAACATTTTAGTTAATTCTAATGAAAACACATTGATTTTAATCATTTGTATTGGAAACAACATTGTCATATGTCTTTTCTTGGATCTAAATAATACGAAACCTCGCTCTATGATTTGAAGTTAAAATCCTCAAATATGGTTAAATAGTGACTTTTTTAAACGTTTTTCATGTAGTTTGATATTACGTAAATATATTCATTTTTACCAATATTTCGATACTATTTCATGTAGTACCACGATATGTGATTTGGCCTTCATATCTCAGAATTTCGCATAATATTGCATTTTAAGCAAGTTTTCTTGCATTTTGTTTCGTACGAAAAATCATCGAATTTAGCAATATTTTGACGTTTATCATCCCCTTTTCCTTTATGTGATTTAAACAAAATATCATCGAATTAGGCAAAATTTTGCCGTTTTCCACGTTTTTGTGAATTTTCAGTCCATGGGTATTAATTCATATATATACGATAAAAATGATGCAAACACATAATTGATTAGATAATAACCTTAAATACTTCATTTTCAATCAACTATTTCTTTCTCGTTAAAATACTGAGTAAAATATTGAAAGGGGGAGAAGTTCTGATTTTATCGCATATATCGACGTTTCAGCCGGAATAGAGCGGTTTTCGTGTACATCTTCCGTCGGTAATATAAACGTAAAATCAGGAACATTTTAGTTAATTCTAAGGAAAACACATTGATTTTTATCATTTGTATTGGAAACAACATTGTCATATATCTTTTCTTGGATCTAAATAATACGAAACCTCGCTCTATGATTTGAAGGTAAAATCCTCAAATATGGTAAAATAGTGACTTTTTCACGTTAATCATGTAGTTTGATATTAGGCAAATATATTCATTTTTACCAATATTCCGATACTATTTCATGTAGTATCACTATATGTGATTTGGCCTTCAAATCTCTGAATTTCACATAATATTGCATTTTAAGCAAGTTTTCTTGCATTTTGTTTCGTACGAAAAATCATCGAATTTAGCAATATTTTGACGTTTATCATCCCCTTTTCCTTCATGTGATTTAAACAAAATATCATCGAATTAGGCAATATTTTGCCGTTTTCCACGTTTTTGTGAATTTTCAGTGTATGGGTATTAATTCATTATATATACGATAAAAATGATGCAAACACATAATTGATTAGATAATAACCTTAAATACTTCATTTTCAATCAACTATTTGTTTCTCGTTAAAATACTGAGTAAGATATTGAAAAGGGGAGAAGTTCTGTTTTTATTGCATATATCGACGTTTCAGCCGGAATAGCGCGATTTTCGTGTACATCTTCCATCGGTAATATAAACGGAAAACCAGGAACATTTTAGTTAATTCTAATGAAAACACTTTGATTTTTATCATTTGTATTGGAAACAACATTGTCATATGTCTTTTCTTGGATCTAAATAATACGAAACCTCGCTCTATGATTCTAAGTTAAAATCCTCAAATATGGTTAAATAGTGACTTTTTTCACGATTTTCATGTAGTTTGATATTACGTAAATATATTCATTTTTACCAATATTTCGATACTATTTCATGTAGTATCACGATATGTGATTTGGCCTTCAAATCTCAGAATTTCGTATAATATTGCATTTTAAGCAAGTTTTCTTGCATTTTGTTTCGTACGAAAAATCATCGAATTTAGCAATATTTTGACGTTTATCATCCCCTTTTCCTTCATGTGACTTAAACAAAATATCATCGAGTTTGGCAATATTTTGCCGTTTTCCACGTTTTTGTGAATTTTCAGTCCATGGGTATTAATTCATATATATATTATAAAAATGATGCAAACACATAATTGATTAGATAATAACCTTAAATACTTCATTTTCAATCATCTATTTGTTTGTCGTTAAAATACTGAGTAAGATATTGAAAAGGGGAGAAGTTCTGTTTTTATTGCATATATCGACGTTTCAGCCGGAATAGAGCGATTTTCGTGTACATCTTCCATAGGTAATAAAAAGGGAAAATCAGGAACATTTTAGTTAATTCTAATGAAAACAAATTGATTTTTATCATTTGTATTAGAAACAACATTGTCATATTTCTTTTCTTGGATCAAAATAATACGAAACCTCGCTCTATGATTTGAAGTTAAAATCCTCAAATATGGTTAAATAGTGACTTTTTTCACGTTAATCATGTAGTTTGATATTACGCAAATATATTCATTTTTACCAATATTCCGATACTATTTCATGTAGTATCACGATATGTGATTTGGTCTTCAAATCTCAGAATTTCGCATAATATTGCATTTTAAGCAAGTTTTCTTGCATTTTGTTTCGTACGAAAAATCATCGAATTTAGCAATATTTTGACGTTTATCATCTCCTTTTCCTTCATGTGATTTAAACAAAATATCATCGAATTAGGCAATATTTTGCCGTTTTCCACGTTTTTGTGAATTTTCAGTCCATGGGTATTAATTCATATATATACGATAAAACTGATGCAAACACATAATTGATTAGAAAATAACCTTAAATACTTCATTGCAAGCATCTATTTGTTTCTTGTTAAAATACTGAGTAAGATATTGAAAAGGGGAGAAGTTCGGTTTTTATTGCATATATCGACGTTTCTGCCGGATTAGAGCTGTTTTACGTGTACATCTTCCATCGTTAATATAAACGGAAAATCAGGAACATTTTAGTTAATTCTAATGAAAACACATTGATTTTAATCATTTGTATTGGAAACAACATTGTCATATGTCTTTTCTTGGATCTAAATAATACGAAACCTCGCTCTATGATTTGAAGTTAAAATCCTCAAATATGGATAAATAGTGAATTTTTCACGTTTTTCATGTAGTTTGATATTACGTAAATATATTCATTTTTACCAATATTTCGATACTATTTCATGTAGTCCCACGATATGTGATTTGGCCTTCAAATCTCAGAATTTCGTATAATATTGCATTTTAAGCAAGTTTTCTTGCATTTTGTTTCGTACGAAAAATCATCGAATTTAGCAATATTTTGACGTTTATCATCCCCTTTTCCTTCATGTGACTTAAACAAAATATCATCGAGTTTGGCAATATTTTGCCGTTTTCCACGTTTTTGTGAATTTTCAGTCCATGGGTATTAATTCATATATATACTATAAAAATGATGCAAACACATAATTGATTAGATAATAACCTTAAATACTTCATTTTCAATCATCTATTTGTTTGTCGTTAAAATACTGAGTAAGATATTGAAAAGGGGAGAAGTTCTGTTTTTATTGCATATATCGACGTTTCAGCCGGAATAGAGCGATTTTCGTGTACATCTTCCATAGGTAATAAAAAGGGAAAATCAGGAACATTTTAGTTAATTCTAATGAAAACAAATTGATTTTTATCATTTGTATTAGAAACAACATTGTCATATTTCTTTTCTTGGATCAAAATAATACGAAACCTCGCTCTATGATTTGAAGTTAAAATCCTCAAATATGGTTAAATAGTGACTTTTTTCACGTTAATCATGTAGTTTGATATTACGCAAATATATTCATTTTTACCAATATTCCGATACTATTTCATGTAGTATCACGATATGTGATTTGGTCTTCAAATCTCAGAATTTCGCATAATATTGCATTTTAAGCAAGTTTTCTTGCATTTTGTTTCGTACGAAAAATCATCGAATTTAGCAATATTTTGACGTTTATCATCTCCTTTTCCTTCATGTGATTTAAACAAAATATCATAGAATTAGGCAATATTTTGCCGTTTTCCACGTTTTTGTGAATTTTCAGTCCATGGGTATTAATTCATACATATACGATAAAAATGATGCAAACACATAATTGATTAGATAATAACCTTAAATACTTCATTGCAATCATCTATTTGTTTCTCGTTAAAATACTGAGTAAGATATTGAAAAGGGGAGAAGTTCGGTTTTTATTGCATATATCGACGTTTCAGCCGGATTAGAGCGGTTTTATGTGTACATCTTCCATCGGTAATATAAACGGAAAATCAGGAACATTTCAGTTAATTCTAATGAAAACACATTGATTTTTATCATTTGTATTGGAAACAACATTGTCATATGTCTTTTCTTTGATCAAAATAATACGAAACCTCGCTCTATGATTTGAAGTTAAAATCCTCAAATATGGTTAAATAGTGACTTTTTTCACGTTTTTCGTGTAGTTTGATATTACGTAAATATATTCATTTTTACCAATATTTCGATACTATTTCATGTAGTATCACGATATGTGAATTGGCCTTGAAATCTCAGAATTTCGCATAATATTGCATTTTAAGCAAGTTTTCTTGCATTTTCTTTCGTACGAAAAATCATCGAATTTAGCAATATTTTGACGTTTATCAACCCTTTTTCCTTTATGTGATTTAAACAAAATATCATCGAATTAGGCAATATTTTGCCGTTTTCCACGTTTTTGTGAATTTTCAGTCCATGGGTATTAATTCATATATATACGATAAAACTGATGCAAACACATAATTGATTAGAAAATAACCTTAAATACTTCATTGCAATCATCTATTTGTTTCTTGTTAAAATACTGAGTAAGATATTGAAAAGGGGAGAAGTTCGGTTTTTATTGCATATATCGACGTTTCAGCCGGATTAGAGCTGTTTTACGTGTACATCTTCCATCGTTAATATAAACGGAAAATCAGGAACATTTTAGTTAATTCTAATGAAAACACATTGATTTTAATCATTTGTATTGGAAACAACATTGTCATATGTCTTTTCTTGGATCTAAATAATACGAAACCTCGCTCTATGATTTGAAGTTAAAATCCTCAAATATGGATAAATAGTGAATTTTTCACGTTTTTCATGTAGTTTGATATTACGTATATATATTCATTTTTACCAATATTTCGATACTATTTCATGTAGTACCACGATATGTGATTTGGCCTTCAAATCTCAGAATTTCGCATAATATTGCATTTTAAGCAAGTTTTCTTGCATTTTGTTTCGTACGAAAAATCATCGAATTTAGCAATATTTTGACGTTTATCATCCCCTTTTCCTTTATGTGATTAAAACAAAATATCATCGAATTAGGCAATATTTTGCCGCTTTTCCACATTTTTGTGAATTTTCAGTTTATGGGTATTAATTCATTATATATACGATAAAAATGATGCAAACACATAATTGATTAGATATTAACCTTAAATACTTCATTTTCAATCAACTATTTCTTTCTCGTTAAAATACTGAGTAAGATATTGAAAGGGGGAGAAGTTCTGATTTTATTGCATATATCGACGTTTCAGCCGGAATAGAGCGGTTTTCGTGAACATCTTCTATCGGTAATATAAACGGAAAATCAGGAACATTTTAGTTAATTCTAATGAAAACACATTGATTTTTATCATTTGTATTGGAAACAACATTGTCATATGTCTTTTCTTGGATCTAAATAATACGAAACCTCGCTCTATGATTCTAAGTTAAAATCCTCAAATATGGCTAAATAGTGACTTTTTTCACGATTTTCATGTAGTTTGATATTACGCAAATATATTCATTTTTACCAATATTTCGACACCATTTCATGTAGTATCACGATATGTGATTTTGCCTTCAAATCTCAGAATTTCGGATAATATTGCATTTTAAGCAAGTTTTCTTGCATTTTCTTTCGTACGAAAAATCATCGAATTTAGCAATATTTTGACGTTTATCAACCCTTTTTCCTTTATGTGATTTAAACAAAATATCATCGAATTAGGCAATATTTTGCCGTTTTCCACGTTTTTGTGAATTTTCAGTCCATGGGTAATAATTCATATATATACGATAAAAATGATGCAAACACATAATTGATTAGATAATAACCTTAAATACTTCATTTTCAATCAACTATTTGTTTCTCGTTAAAATACTGAGTAAGATATTGAAAGGGGGAGAAGTTCTGATTTTATTGCATATATCGACGTTTCAGCCGGAATAGAGCGGTTTTCGTGAACATCTTCTATCCGTAATATAAACGGAAAATCAGGAACATTTTAGTTAATTCTAATGAAAACACATTGATTTTTACATTTGTATTAGAAACAACATTGTCATATTTCTTTTCTTGGATCAAAATAATACGAAACCTCGCTCTATGATTTGAAGTTAAAATCCTCATATATGGTTAAATAGTGACTTTTTTCACGTTAATCATGTAGTTTGATATTACGTAAATATATTCATTTTTACCAATATTTTGATACTATTTCATGTAGTACCACGATATGTGATTTGGCCTTCAAATCTCAGAATTTCGTATAATATTGCATTTTAAGCAAGTTTTCTTGCATTTTGTTTCGTAAGAAAAATCATCGAATTTAGCAATATTTTGACGTTTATCATCCCCTTTTCCTTTATGTGATTTAAACAAAATATCATCGAATTAGGCAATATTTTGCCGTTTTCCACGTTTTTGTGAATTTTCAGTCCATGGGTATTAATTCATATATATACGACAAAAATGATGCTAACACATAATTGATTAGATAATAACCTTAAATACTTCATTTTCAATCAACTATTTCTTTCTCGTTAAAATACTGAGTAAAATATTTAAAGGGGGAGAAGTTCTGATTTTATTGCATATATCGACGTTTCAGCCGGAATAGAGCGGTTTTCGTTACATCTTCCATCGATAATATAAACGAAAAATCAGGAACATTTTAGTTAATTCTAAGGAAAACACATTGATTTTTATCATTTGTATTGGAAACAACATTGTCATATATCTTTCTTGGATCTAAATAATACGAAACCTCGCTCTATGATTTGAAGTTAAAATCCTCAAATATGGTAAAATAGTGACTTTTTCACGTTAATCATGTAGTTTGATATTACGCAAATATATTCATTTTTACCAATATTCCGATAGTATTTCATGTAGTATCACGATATGTGATTTGGCCTTCAAATCTCACAATTTCGCATAATATTGCATTTTAAGCAAGTTTTCTTGCATTTTGTTTCGTACGAAAAATCATCGAATTTAGCAATATTTTGACGTTTATCATCTCCTTTTCCTTCATGTGATTTAAACAAAATATCATCGAATTACGCAATATTTTGCCGTTTTCCACGTTTCTGTGAATTTTCAGTCCATGGGTATTAATTCATATATATACGATAAAAATGATGCAAACACATAATTGATTAGATAATAACCTTAAATACTTCATTTTCAATCATCTATTTGTTTGTCGTTAAAATACTGAGTAAGATATTGAAAAGGGGAGAAGTTCGGTTTTTATTGCATATATCGACGTTTCAGCCGGATTAGAGCGGTTTTACGTGTACATCTTCCATCGTTAATATAAACGGAAAATCAAGAACATTTTAGTTATTTCTAATGAAAACACATTGTTTTTTATCATTTGTATTGGAAACAACATTGTCATATGTCTTTTCTTGGAAATAAATAATACGAAACCTCGCTCTATGATTTGAAGGTAAAATCCTCAAATATGGTAAAATAGTGACTTTTTCACGTTAATCATGTAGTTTGATATTTCGTAAATATATTCATTTTTACCAATATTTCGATACTATTTCATGTAGTATCACAATATGTGATTTGGCCTTCAAATCTCAGAATTTCGGATAATATTGCATTTAAAGCAAGTTTTCTTGCATTTTCTTTCGTACGAAAAATCATCGAATTTAGCGATATTTTGACGTTTATCATCCCCTTTTCCTTTATTTGATTTAAACAAAATATCATCGAATTAGGCAATATTTTGCCGTTTTTCTACGTTTTTGTGAATTTTCAGTCTATGGGTATTAATTCATTATATATACGATAAAAATGATGCAAACACATAATTGATTAGATAATAACCTTAAATACTTCATTTTCAATCAACTATTTGTTTCCCGTTAAAATACTGAGTAAGATATTGAAAAGGGGAGAAGTTCTGTTTTTATTGCATATATCGACGTTTCAGCCGGAATAGAGCGATTATCGTGTACATCTTCCATAGGTAATAAAAACGGAAAATCAGGAACATTTTAGTTAATTCTAATGAAAACAAATTGATTTTTATCATTTGTATTAGAAACAACATTGTCATATTTCTTTTCTTGGATCAAAATAATACGAAACCTCGCTCTATGATTTGAAGTTAAAATCCTCAAATATGGTTAAATAGTGACTTTTTTCACGTTAATCATGTAGTTTGATATTACGCAAGTATATTCATTTTTACCAATATGCCGATAGTATTTCATGTAGTATCACGATATGTGATTTGGCGTTCAAATCTCAGAATTTCGCATAATATTGCATTTTAAGCAAGTTTTCTTGCATTTTGTTTCGTACGAAAAATCATCGAATTTAGCAATATTTTGACGTTTATCATCTCCTTTTCCTTCATGTGATTTAAACAAAATATTATCGAATTATTCAATATTTTGCCGTTTTCCACGTTTTGGTGAATTTTCAGTCCATGGGTATTAATTCATATATATACGATAAAAATGATGCAAACACATAATTGATTAGATAATAACCTTAAATACTTCATTGCAATCATCTATTTGTTTCTCGTTAAAATACTGAGTAAGATATTGAAAAGGGGAGAAGTTCGGTTTTTATTGCATATATCGACGTTTCAGCCGGATTAGAGCGGTTTTACGTGTACATCTTCCATCGGTAATATAAACGGAAAATCAAGAACATTTTAGATAATTCTAATGAAAACACATTGATTTTTATCATTTGTATTGGAAACAACATTGTCATATGTCTTTTCTTGGATCTAAATAATTCGAAACCTCGCTCTATGATTTGAAGTTAAAATCCTCAAATATGGTTAAATAGTGATTTTTTTCACGTTTTTCATGTAGTTTTATATTACGTAAATATATTCATTTTTACCAATATTTCGATACTATTTCATGTAGTACCATGATATGTGATTTGGCCTTCAAATCTCAGAATTTTGCATAATATTGCATTTTAAGCAAGTTTTCTTGCATTTTGTTTCGTACGAAAAATCATCGAAATTAGCAATATTTTGACGTTTATCATCCCCTTTTCCTTTATGTGATTTAAACAAAATATCATCGAATTAGGCAATATTTTGCCGTTTTCCACGTTTTTGTGAATTTTCAGTCCATGGGTATTAATTCATATATATACGATAAAAATGATGCAAACACGTAATTGATTAGATAATAACCTTAAATACTTCATTTTCAATCAACTATTTCTTTCTCGTTAAAATACTGAGTAAAATATTGAAAGGGGGAGAAGTTCTGATTTTATTGCATATATCGACGTTTCAGCCGGAATAGAGCGGTTTTCGTGTTCATCTTCCATCGGTAATATAAACGGAAAATCAGGAACATTTTAGTTAATTCTAAGGAAAACACATTGATTTTTATCATTTGTATTGGAAACAACATTGTCATATATCTTTTCTTGGATCAAATAATACGAAACCTCGCTCTATGATTTGAAGGTAAAATCCTCAAATATGGTAAAATAGTGACTTTTTCACGTTTATCATGTAGTTTGATATTACGCAAATATATTCATTTTTACCAATATTCCGATAGTATTTCATGTAGTATCACGATATGTGATTTGGCCTTCAAATCTCAGAATTTCGCATAATATTGCATTTTAAGCAAGTTTTCTTGCATTTTGTTTCGTACGAAAAATCATCGAATTTAGCAATATTTTGACGTTTATCATCTCCTTTTCCTTCATGTGATTTAAACAAAATATCATCGAATTAGGCAATATTTTGCCGTTTTCCACGTTTTTGTAAATTTTCAGTCCATGGGTATTAATTCATATATATACGATAAAAATGATGCAAACACGTAATTGATTAGATAATAACCTTAAATACTTCATTGCAATCATCTATTTGTTTCTCGTTAAAATACTGAGTAAGATATTGAAAAGGGGAGAAGTTCGGTTTTTATTGCATATATCGACGTTTCAGCCGGATTAGAGCGGTTTTAAGTGTACATCTTCCATCGGTAATATAAACGGAAAATCAGGAACATTTTAGATAATTCTAATGAAAACACATTGATTTTTATCATTTGTATTGGAAACAACATTGTCATATGTCTTTTCTTGGATCTAAATAATACGAAACCTCGCTCTATGATTTGAAGTTAAAATCCTCAAATATGGTTAAAGTGACTTTTTTCACGTTTTTCATGTAGTTTGATATTACGTAAATATATTCATTTTTACCAATATTTCGATACTATTTCATGTAGTACCATGATATGTGATTTGGCCTTCAAATCTCAGAATTTTGCATAATATTGCATTTTAAGCAAGTTTTCTTGCATTTTGTTTCGTACGAAAAATCATCGGAATTAGCAATATTTTGACGTTTATCATCCCCTTTTCCTTTATGTGATTTAAACAAAATATCATCGAATTAGGCAATATTTTGCCGTTTTCCACGTTTTTGTGAATTTTCAGTCCATGGGTATTAATTCATATATATACGATAAAAATGATGCAAACACGTAATTGATTAGATAATAACCTTAAATACTTCATTTTCAATCATCTATTTGTTTGTCGTTAAAATACTGAGTAAGATATTGAAAAGGGGAGAAGTTCGGTTTTTATTGCATATATCGACGTTTCAGCCGGAATAGAGCGATTTTCGTGTACATCTTCCATAGGTAATAAAAACGGAAAATCAGGAACATTTTAGTTAATTCTAATGAAAACAAATTGATTGTTATCATTTGTATTAGAAACAACAATGTCATATTTCTTTTCTTGGATCAAAATAATACGAAACCTCGCTCTATGATTTGAAGTTAAAATCCTCAAATATGGTTAAATAGTGACTTTTTTCACGTTAATCATGTAGTTTGATATTACGTAAATATATTCATTTATACCAATATTTTGATACTATTTCATGTAGTACCACGATATGTGATTTGGCCTTCAAATCTCAGAATTTCGCATAATATTGCATTTTAAGCAAGTTTTCTTGCATTTTGTTTCGTACGAAAAATCATCGAATTTAGCAATATTTTGACGTTTATAATCCCCTTTTCCTTTATCATTTAAACAAAATATCATCGAATTAGGCAATATTTTGCCGTTTTCCACGTTTTTGTGAATTTTCAGTCCATGGGTATTAATTCATATATATACGATAAAAATGATGCAAACACATAATTGATTAGATAATAACCTTAAACACTTCATTTTCAATCAACTATTTCTTTCTCGTTAAAATACTGAGTAAAATATTAAAAGGGGGAGAAGTTCTGATTTTATTGCATATATCGACGTTTCAGCCGGAATAGAGCGGTTTTCGTGTTCATCTTCCATCGGTAATATAAACGGAAAATCAGGAACATTTTAGTTAATTCTATGGAAAACACATTGATTTTTATCATTTGTATTGGAAACAACATTGTCATATATCTTTTCTTGGATCAAATAATACGAAACCTCGCTCTATGATTTGAAGGTAAAATCCTCAAATATGGTAAAATAGTGACTTTTTCACGTTAATCATGTAGTTTGATATTACGCAAATATATTCATTTTTACCAATATTCCGATAGTATTTCATGTAGTATCACGATATGTGATTTGGCCTTCAAATCTCAGAATTTCGCATAATATTGCATTTTAAGCAAGTTTTCTTGCATTTTGTTTCGTACGAAAAATCATCGAATTTAGCAATATTTTGGCGTTTATCATCTCCTTTTCCTTCATGTGATTTAAACAAAATATCATCGAATTAGGCAATATTTTGCCGTTTTCTACGTTTTTGTGAATTTTCAGTCCATGGGTATTAATTCATATTTATACGATAAAAATGATGCAAACACGTAATTGATTAGATAATAACCTTAAATACTTCATTGCAATCATCAATTTGTTTCTCGTTAAAATACTGAGTAAGATATTGAAAAGGGGAGAAGTTCGGTTTTTATTGCATATATCGACGTTTCAGCCGGATTAGAGCGGTTTTACGTGTACATCTTCCATCGGTAATATAAACGGAAAATCAGGAACATTTTAGATAATTCTAATGAAAACACATTGATTTTTATCATTTGTATTGGAAACAACATTGTCATATGTCTTTTCTTGGATCTAAATAATACGAAACCTCGCTCTATGATTTGAAGTTAAAATCCTCAAATATGGTTAAAGTGACTTTTTTCACGTTTTTCATGTAGTTTGATATTACGTAAATATATTCATTTTTACCAATATTTCGATACTATTTCATGTAGTACCATGATATGTGATTTGGCCTTCAAATCTCAGAATTTTGCATAATATTGCATTTTAAGCAAGTTTTCTTGCATTTTGTTTCGTACGAAAAATCATCGAAATTAGCAATATTTTGACGTTTATCATCCCCTTTTCCTTTATGTGATTTAAACAAAATATCATCGAATTAGGCAATATTTTGCCGTTTTCCACGTTTTTGTGAATTTTCAGTCCATGGGTATTAATTCATATATATACGATAAAAATGATGCAAACACGTAATTGATTAGATAATAACCTTAAATACTTCATTTTCAATCATCTGTTTGTTTGTCGTTAAAATACTGAGTAAGATATTGAAAAGAGGAGAAGTTCTGTTTTTATTGCATATATCGACGTTTCAGCCGGAATAGAGCGATTTTCGTGTACATCTTCCATAGGTAATAAAAACGGAAAATCAGGAACATTTTAGTTAATTCTAATGAAAACAAATTGATTTTTATCATTTGTATTAGAAACACCAATGTCATATTTCTTTTCTTGGATCAAAATAATACGAAACCTCGCTCTATGATTTGAAGTTAAAATCCTCAAATATGGTTAAATAGTGACTTTTTTCACGTTAATCATGTAGTTTGATATTACGTAAATATATTCATTTTTACCAATATTTAGATACTATTTCATGTAGTACCACGATATGTGATTTGGCCTTCAAATCTCAGAATTTCGCATAATATTGCATTTTAAGCAAGTTTTCTTGCATTTTGTTTCGTACGAAAAATCATCGAATTTAGCAATATTTTGACGTTTATCATCCCCTTTTCCTTTATGTGATTTAAACAAAATATCATCGAATTAGGCAATATTTTGCCGTTTTCCACGTTTTTGTGAATTTTCAGTCCATGGGTATTAATTCATATATATACGATAAAAATGATGCAAACACATAATTGATTAGATAATAACCTTAAACACTTCATTTTCAATCAACTATTTCTTTCTCGTTAAAATACTGAGTAAAATATTGAAAGGGGGAGAAGTTCTGATTTTATTGCATATATCGACGTTTCAGCCGGAATAGAGCGGTTTTCGTGTTCATCTTCCATCGGTAATATAAACGGAAAATCAGGAACATTTTAGTTAATTCTAAGGAAAACACATTGATTTTTATCATTTGTATTGGAAACAACATTGCCATATATCTTTTCTTGGATCAAATAATACGAAACCTCGCTCTATGATTTGTAGGTAAAATCCTCAAATATGGTAAAATAGTGACTTTTTCACGTTAATCATGTAGTTTGATATTACGCAAATATATTCATTTTTACCAATATTCCGATAGTATTTCATGTAGTATCACGATATGTGATTTGGCCTTCAAATCTCAGAATTTCGCATAATATTGCATTTTAAGCAAGTTTTCTTGCATTTTGTTTCGTACGAAAAATCATCGAATTTAGCAATATTTTGACGTTTATCATCTCCTTTTCCTTCATGTGATTTAAACAAAATATCATCGAATTAGGCAATATTTTGCCGTTTTCCACGTTTTTGTGAATTTTCAGTCCATGGGTATTAATTCATATATATACGATAAAAATGATGCAAACACGTAATTGATTAGATAATAACCTTAAATACTTCATTGCAATCATCTATTTGTTTCTCGTTAAAATACTGAATAAGATATTGAAAAGGGGAGAAGTTCGGTTTTTATTGCATATATCGACGTTTCAGCCGGATTAGAGCGGTTTTACGTGTACATCTTCCATCGGTAATATAAACGGAAAATCAGGAACATTTTCGATAATTCTAATGAAAACACATTGATTTTTATCATTTGTATTGGAAACAACATTGTCATATGTCTTTTCTTGGATCTAAATAATACGAAACCTCGCTCTATGATTTGAAGTTAAAATCCTCAAATATGGTTAAAGTGACTTTTTTCACTTTTTTCATGTAGTTTGATATTACGTAAATATATTCATTTTTACCAATATTTCGATACTATTTCATGTAGTACCATGATATGTGATTTGGCCTTCAAATCTCAGAATTTTGCATAATATTGCATTTTAAGCAAGTTTTCTTGCATTTTGTTTCGTACGAAAAATCATCGAAATTAGCAATATTTTGACGTTTATCATCCCCTTTTCCTTTATGTGATTTAAACAAAATATCATCGAATTAGGCAATATTTTGCAGTTTTCCACGTTTTTGTGAATTTTCAGTCCATGGGTATTAATTCATATATATACGATAAAAATGATGCAAACACGTAATTGATTAGATAATAACCTTAAATACTTCATTTTCAATCATCTGTTTGTTTGTCGTTAAAATACTGAGTAAGATATTGAAAAGAGGAGAAGTTCTGTTTTTATTGCATATATCGACGTTTCAGCCGGAATAGAGCGATTTTCGTGTACATCTTCCATAGGTAATAAAAACGGAAAATCACGAACATTTTAGTTAATTCTAATGAAAACAAATTGATTTTTATCATTTGTATTAGAAACAACAATGTCATATTTCTTTTCTTGGATCAAAATAATACGAAACCTCGCTCTATGATTTGAAGTTAAAATCCTCAAATATGGTTAAATAGTGACTTTTTTCACGTTAATCATGTAGTTTGATATTACGTAAATATATTCATTTATACCAATATTTTGATACTATTTCATGTAGTACCACGAGATGTGATTTGGCCTTCAAATCTCAGAATTTCGCATAATATTGCATTTTAAGCAAGTTTTCTTGCATTTTGTTTCGTACGAAAAATCATCGAATTTAGCAATATTTTGACGTTTATAATCCCCTTTTCCTTTATGTGATTTAAACAAAATATCATCGAATTAGGCAATATTTTGCCGTTTTCCACGTTTTTGTGAATTTTCAGTCCATGGGTATTAATTCATATATATACGATAAAAATGATGCAAACACATAATTGATTAGATAATAACCTTAAACACTTCATTTTCAATCAACTATTTCTTTCTCGTTAAAATACTGAGTAAAATATTGAAAGGGGGAGAAGTTCTGATTTTATTGCATATATCGACGTTTCAGCCGGAATAGAGCGGTTTTCGTGTTCATCTTCCATCGGTAATATAAACGGAAAATCAGGAACATTTTAGTTAATTCTATGGAAAACACATTGATTTTTATCATTTGTATTGGAAACAACATTGTCATATATCTTTTCTTGGATCAAATAATACGAAACCTCGCTCTATGATTTGAAGGTAAAATCCTCAAATATGGTAAAATAGTGACTTTTTCACGTTAATCATGTAGTTTGATATTACGCAAATATATTCATTTTTACCAATATTCCGATAGTATTTCATGTAGTATCACGATATGTGATTTGGCCTTCAAATCTCAGAATTTCGCATAATATTGCATTTTAAGCAAGCTTTCTTGCATTTTGTTTCGTACGAAAAATCATCGAATTTAGCAATATTTTGGCGTTTATCATCTCCTTTTCCTTCATGTGATTTAAACAAAATATCATCGAATTAGGCAATATTTTGTCGTTTTCCACGTTTTTGTGAATTTTCAGTCCATGGGTATTAATTCATATTTATACGATAAAAATGATGCAAACACGTAATTGATTAGATAATAACCTTAAATACTTCATTGCAATCATCAATTTGTTTCTCGTTAAAATACTGAGTAAGATATTGAAAAGGGGAGAAGTTCGGTTTTTATTGCATATATCGACGTTTCAGCCGGATTAGAGCGGTTTTACGTGTACATCTTCCATCGGTAATATAAACGGAAAATCAGGAACATTTTAGATAATTCTAATGAAAACACATTGATTTTTATCATTTGTATTGGAAACAACATTGTCATATGTCTTTTCTTGGATCTAAATAATACGAAACCTCGCTCTATGATTTGAAGTTAAAATCCTCAAATATGGTTAAAGTGACTTTTTTCACGTTTTTCATGTAGTTTGATATTACGTAAATATATTCATTTTTACCAATATTTCGATACTATTTCATGTAGTACCATGATATGTGATTTGGCCTTCAAATCTCAGAATTTTGCATAATATTGCATTTTAAGCAAGTTTTCTTGCATTTTGTTTCGTACGAAAAATCATCGAAATTAGCAATATTTTGACGTTTATCATCCCCTTTTCCTTTATGTGATTTAAACAAAATATCATCGAATTAGGCAATATTTTGCCGTTTTCCACGTTTTTGTGAATTTTCAGTCCATGGGTATTAATTCATATATATACGATAAAAATGATGCAAACACGTAATTGATTAGATAATAACCATAAATACTTCATTTTCAATCATCTGTTTGTTTGTCGTTAAAATACTGAGTAAGATATTGAAAAGAGGAGAAGTTCTGTTTTTATTGCATATATCGACGTTTCAGCCGGAATAGAGCGATTTTCGTGTACATCTTCCATAGGTAATAAAAACGGAAAATCAGGAACATTTTAGTTAATTCTAATGAAAACAAATTGATTTTTATCATTTGTATTAGAAACACCAATGTCATATTTCTTTTCTTGGATCAAAATAATACGAAACCTCGCTCTATGATTTGAAGTTAAAATCCTCAAATATGGTTAAATAGTGACTTTTTTCACGTTAATCATGTAGTTTGATATTACGTAAATATATTCATTTTTACCAATATTTAGATACTATTTCATGTAGTACCACGATATGTGATTTGGCCTTCAAATCTCAGAATTTCGCATAATATTGCATTTTAAGCAAGTTTTCTTGCATTTTGTTTCGTACGAAAAATCATCGAATTTAGCAATATTTTGACGTTTATCATCCCCTTTTCCTTTATGTGATTTAAATAAAATATCATCGAATTAGGCAATATTTTGCCGTTTTCCACGTTTTTGTGAATTTTCAGTCCATGGGTATTAATTCATATATATACGATAAAAATGATGCAAACACGTAATTGATTAGATAATAACCTTAAATACTTCATTTTCAATCATCTGTTTGTTTGTCGTTAAAATACTGAGTAAGATATTGAAAAGAGGAGAAGTTCTGTTTTTATTGCATATATCGACGTTTCAGCCGGAATAGAGCGATTTTCGTGTACATCTTCCATAGGTAATAAAAACGGAAAATCAGGAACATTTTAGTTAATTCTAATGAAAACAAATTGATTTTTATCATTTGTATTAGAAACAACAATGTCATATTTCTTTTCTTGGATCAAAATAATACGAAACCTCGCTCTATGATTTGAAGTTAAAATCCTCAAATATGGTTAAATAGTGACTTTTTTCACGTTAATCATGTAGTTTGATATTACGTAAATATATTCATTTATACCAATATTTTGATACTATTTCATGTAGTACCACGATATGTGATTTGGCCTTCAAATCTCAGAATTTCGCATAATATTGCATTTTAAGCAAGTTTTCTTGCATTTTGTTTCGTACGAAAAATCATCGAATTTAGCAATATTTTGACGTTTATAATCCCCTTTTCCTTTATGTGCTTTAAACAAAATATCATCGAATTAGGCAATATTTTGCCGTTTTCCACGTTTTTGTGAATTTTCAGTCCATGGGTATTAATTCATATATATACGATAAAAATGATGCAAACACATAATTGATTAGATAATAACCTTAAACACTTCATTTTCAATCAACTATTTCTTTCTCGTTAAAATACTGAGTAAAATATTGAAAGGGGGAGAAGTTCTGATTTTATTGCATATATCGACGTTTCAGCCGGAATAGAGCGGTTTTCGTGTTCATCTTCCATCGGTAATATAAACGGAAAATCAGGAACATTTTAGTTAATTCTATGGAAAACACATTGATTTTTATCATTTGTATTGGAAACAACATTGTCATATATCTTTTCTTGGATCAAATAATACGAAACCTCGCTCTATGATTTGAAGGTAAAATCCTCAAATATGGTAAAATAGTGACTTTTTCACGTTAATCATGTAGTTTGATATTACGCAAATATATTCATTTTTACCAATATTCTGATAGTATTTCATGTAGTATCACGATATGTGATTTGGCCTTCAAATCTCAGAATTTCGCATAATATTGCATTTTAAGCAAGTTTTCTTGCATTTTGTTTCGTACGAAAAATCATCGAATTTAGCAATATTTTGGCGTTTATCATCTCCTTTTCCTTCATGTGATTTAAACAAAATATCATCGAATTAGGCAATATTTTGCCGTTTTCCACGTTTTTGTGAATTTTCAGTCCATGGGTATTAATTCATATATATACGATAAAAATGATGCAAACACGTAATTGATTAGATAATAACCTTAAATACTTCATTGCAATCATCAATTTGTTTCTCGTTAAAATACTGAGTAAGATATTGAAAAGGGGAGAAGTTCGGTTTTTATTGCATATATCGACGTTTCAGCCGGATTAGAGCGGTTTTACGTGTACATCTTCCATCGGTAATATAAACGGAAAATCAGGAACATTTTAGATAATTCTAATGAAAACACATTGATTTTTATCATTTGTATTGGAAACAACATTGTCATATGTCTTTTCTTGGATCTAAATAATACGAAACCTCGCTCTATGATTTGAAGTTAAAATCCTCAAATATGGTTAAAGTGACTTTTTTCACGTTTTTCATGTAGTTTGATATTACGTAAATATATTCATTTTTACCAATATTTCGATACTATTTCATGTAGTACCATGATATGTGATTTGGCCTTCAAATCTCAGAATTTTGCATAATATTGCATTTTAAGCAAGTTTTCTTGCATTTTGTTTCGTACGAAAAATCATCGAAATTAGCAATATTTTGACGTTTATCATCCCCTTTTCCTTTATGTGATTTAAACAAAATATCATCGAATTAGGCAATATTTTGCCGTTTTCCACGTTTTTGTGAATTTTCAGTCCATGGGTATTAATTCATATATATACGATAAAAATGATGCAAGCACGTAATTGATTAGATAATAACCTTAAATACTTCATTTTCAATCATCTATTTGTTTGTCGTTAAAATACTGAGTAAGATATTGAAAAGGGGAGAAGTTCGGTTTTTATTGCATATATCGACGTTTCAGCCGGATTAGAGCGGTTTTACGTGTACATCTTCCCTCGTTAATATAAACGGAAAATCAAGAACATTTTAGTTATTTCTAATGAAAACACATTGTTTTTTATCATTTGTATTGGAAACAACATTGTCATATGTCTTTTCTTGGAACTAAATAATACGAAACCTCGCTCTATGATTTGAAGGTAAAATCCTCATATATGGTAAAATAGTGACTTTTTCACGTTAATCATGTAGTTTGATATTACGCAAATATATTCATTTTCACCAATATTTCGATACTATTTCATGGAGTATCACGATATGTGATTTGGCCTTCAAATCTCAGAATTTCGGATAATATTGCATTTAAAGCAAGTTTTCTTGCATTTTCTTTCGTACGAAAAATCATCGAATTTAGCAATATTTTGACGTTTATCATCCCCTTTTCCTTTATTTGATTTAAACAAAATATCATCGAATTAGGCAATATTTTGCCGTTTTTCTACGTTTTTGTGAATTTTCAGTCTATGGGTATTAATTCATTATATATACGATAAAAATGGTGCAAACACATAATTGATTAGATAATAACCTTAAATACTTCATTTTCAATCAACTATTTGTTTCTCGTTAAAATACTGAGTAAGATATTGAAAAGGGGAGAAGTTCTGTTTTTATTGCATATATCGACGTTTCAGCCGGAATAGAGCGATTTTCGTGTACATCTTCCATCGGTAATATAAACGGAAAATCAGGAACATTTTAGTTAATTCTAATGAAAACAAATTGATTTTTATCATTTGTATTATAAACAACATTGTCATATTTCCTTTCTTGGATCAAAATAATCCGAAACCTCGCTCTATGATTTGAAGTTAAAATCCTCAAATATGGTTAAATAGTGAATTTTTTCACGTTAATCATGTAGTTTGATATTACGTAAATATATTCATTTTTACCAATATTTCGATACTATTTCATGGAGTATCACGATATGTGATTTGGCCTTCAAATCTCAGAATTTCGGATAATATTGCATTTAAAGCAAGTTTTCTTGCATTTTCTTTCGTACGAAAAATCATCGAAATTAGCAATATTTTGACGTTTATCATCTCCTTTTCCTTCATGTGATTTAAACAAAATATCATCGAATTAGGCAATATTTTGCCGTTTTCCACGTTTTTGTAAATTTTCAGTCCATGGGTATTAATTCATATATATACGATAAAAATGATGCAAACACGTAATTGATTAGATAATAACCTTAAATACTTCATTGCAATCATCTATTTGTTTCTCGTTAAAATACTGAGTAAGATATTGAAAAGGGGAGAAGTTCGGTTTTTATTGCATATATCGACGTTTCAGCCGGATTAGAGCGGTTTTACGTGTACATCTTCCATCGGTAATATAAACGGAAAATCAGGAACATTTTAGATAATTCTAATGAAAACACATTGATTTTTATCATTTGTATTGGAAACAACATTGTCATATGTCTTTTCTTGGATCTAAATAATACAAAACCTCGCTCAATGATTTGAAGTTAAAATCCTCAAATATTGTTAAAGTGACTTTTTTCACGTTTTTCATGTAGTTTGATATTACGTAAATATATTCATTTTTACCAATATTTCGATACTATTTCATGTAGTACCATGATATGTGATTTGGCCTTCAAATCTCAGAATTTTGCATAATATTGCATTTTAAGCAAGTTTTCTTGCATTTTGTTTCGTACGAAAAATCATCGAAATTAGCAATATTTTGACGTTTATCATCCCCTTTTCCTTTATGTGATTTAAACAAAATATCATCGAATTAGGCAATATTTTGCCGTTTTCCACGTTTTTGTGAATTTTCAGTCCATGGGTATTAATTCATATATATACGATATAAATGATGCAAACACATAATTGATTAGATAATAACCTTAAATACTTCATTTTCAATCAACTATTTCTTTCTCGTTAAAATACTGAGTAAAATATTGAAAGGGGGAGAAGTTCTGATTTTATTGCATATATCGACGTTTCAGCCGGAATAGAGCGATTTTCGTGTACATCTTCCATCGGTAATATATACGGAAAATCAGGAACATTGTAGTTAATTCTAATGAAAACACATTGATTTTTATCATTTGTATTGGAAACAAAATTGTCATATGTCTTTTCTTGGATCTAAATAACACGAAACCTTGCTCTATGATTTGAAGTTAAAATCCTCAAATATGGTTAAATAGTGACTTTTTTCACGTTTTTCATGTAGTTTGATATTACGTAATTATATTCATTTATACCAATATTTCGATACTATTTCATGTAGTATCACGATATGTGATTTGGCCTTCAAATCTCAGAATTTCGCATAATATTGCATTTTAAGCAAGTTTTCTTGCATTTTGTTTCCTACGAAAAATCATCGAATTTAGCAATATTTTGACGTTTATCATCCCTTTTTCCTTTATGTGATTTAAACAAAATATCATCGAACTAGGCAATATTTTGCCGTTTTCCACGTTTTTGTAAATTTTCAGTCTATGGGTATTTATTCATTATATATACGATAAAAATGATGCAAACACATAATTGATTAGATAATAACCTTAAATACTTCATTTTCAATCAACTATTTGTTTCTCGTTAAAATAATGAGTAAGATATTAAAAAGGGGACAAGTTCTGTTTTTATTGCATATATCGACGTTTCAGCCGGAATAGAGCCATTTTCGTGTACATCTTTCATCGGTAATATATACGGAAAATCAGGAACATTGTAGTTAATTCTAATGAAAACACATTGATTTTTATCATTTGTATTGGAAACAACATTGTCATATGTCTTTTCTTGGATCTAAATAACACGAAACCTCGCTCTATGATTTGAAGTTAAAATCCTCAAATATGGTTAAATAGTGACTTTTTTCACGTTTTTCATGTAGTTTGATATTACGTAAATATATTCATTTTTACCAATATTTCGATACTATTTCATGTAGTATCACGATATGTGATTTGGCCTTCAAATCTCAGAATTTCGCATAATATTGCATTTTAAGCAAGTTTTCTTGCATTTTGTTTCGTACGAAAAATCATCGAATTTAGCAATATTTTGACGTTTATCATCCCTTTTTCTTTTATGTGATTTAAACAAAATATCATCGAATTAGGCAATATTTTGCCGTTTTCCACGATTTTGTGAATTTTCAGTCCATGGGTATTAATTCATATATATACGATAAAATGATGCAAACACATAATTGAATAGATAATAACCTTAAATACTTCATTGCAATCATCTATTTGTTTCTCGTTAAAATACTGAGTAAGATATTGAAAAGGGGGAGAAGTTCGGTTTTTATTGCATATATCGACGTTTCAGCCGGATTAGAGCGGTTTTACGTGTACATCTTCCATCGGTAATATAAACGGAAAATCAGGAACATTTTAGTTAATTCTAATGAAAACACATTGATTTTTATCATTTGTATTGGAAACAACATTGTCATATGTCTTTTCTTGGATCAAAATAATACGAAACCTCGCTCTATGATTTGAAGGTAAAATCCTCAAATATGGTTAAATAGTGACTTTTTTCACGTTTTTTATGTAGTTTGATATTACGTAAATATATTCATTTTTACCAATATTTCGATACTATTTCATGTAGTATCACGATATGTGAATTGGCCTTGAAATCTCAGAATTTCGCATAATATTGCATTTTAAGCAAGTTTTCTTGCATTTTGTTTCGTACGAAAAATCATCGAATTTAGCAATATTTTGACGTTTATCATCTCCTTTTCCTGCATGTGATTTAAACAAAATATCATCGAATTAGGCAATATTTTGCCGTTTTCCACGTTTTTGTAAATTTTCAGTCTATGGGTATTTATTCATTATATATACGATAAAAATGATGCAAACACATAATTGATTAGATAATAACCTTAAATACTTCATTGCAATCATCTATTTGTTTCTCGTTAAAATACTGAGTAAGATATTGAAAAGGGGGAGAAGTTCGGTTTTTATTGCATATATCGACGTTTCAGCCGGATTAGAGCGGTTTTACGTGTACATCTTCCATCGGTAATATAAACGGAAAATCAGGAACATTTTAGTTAATTCTAATGAAAACACATTGATTTTTATCATTTGTATTGGAAACAACATTGTCATGTCTTTTCTTGGATCTAAATAACATTAAAACCTCGCTCTATGATTTGAAGTTAAAATCCTCAAATATGGTTAAATAGTGACTTTTTTCACGTTTTTCATGTAGTTTGATATTACGTGAATATATTCATTTTTACCAATATTTCGATACTATTTCATGTAGTATCACGATATGTGATTTGGCCTTCAAATCTCAGAATTTCGCATAATATTGCATTTTAAGCAAGTTTTCTTGCATTTTGTTTCCTACGAAAAATCATCGAATTTAGCAATATTTTAACGTTTATCATCCCCTTTTCCTTTATGTGATTTAAACAAAATATCATCGAATTAGGCAATATTTTGCCGTTTTCCACGTTTTTGTGAATTTTCAGTCTATGGGTATTAATTCATATATATACGATAAAAATGATGCAAACACATAATTGATTAGATAACAACCTTAAATACTTCATTTTCAATCATCTATTTGTTTGTCGTTAAAATACTGAGTAAGATATTGAAAAGGGGAGAAGTTCGGTTTTTATTGCATATATCGACGTTTCAGGCGGATTAGAGCGGTTTTAAGTGTACATCTTCCCTCATTAATATAAACGGAAAATCAAGAACATTTTAGTTATTTCTAATGAAAACACATTGTTTTTTATCATTTGTATTGGAAACAACATTGTCATATGTCTTTTCTTGGAACTAAATAATACGAAACCTCGCGCCATGATTTGAAGTTAAAATCCTCAAATATGGTTAAATAGTGACTTTTTTCACGATTTTCATGTAGTTTGATATTACGTAAATATATTCATTTTTACCAATATTTCGATACTATTTCATGTAGTATCACGATATGTGATTTGGCCTTCAAATCTCAGAATTTCGCATAATATTGCATTTTAATCAAGTTTTCTTGCATTTTGTTTCGTACGAAAAATCATTGAAATTAGCAATATTTTGACGTTTATCATCCCCTTTTCCTTTATATGATTTAAACAAAATATCATCGAATTAGGCAATATTTTGCCGTTTTCCACGTTTTTGTGAATTTTCAGTCCATGGGTATTAATTCATATATATATGATAAAAATGATGCAAACACATAATTGATTAGATAATAACCTTAAATACTTCATTTTCAATCAACTATTTCTTTCTCGTTAAAATACTGAGTAAGATATTGAAAGGGGGAGAAGTTCTGATTTTATTGCATATATCGACGTTTCAGCCGGAATAGAGCGGTTTTCGTGTACATCTTCCATCGGTAATATAAACGGAAAATCAGGAACATTTGAGTTATTTCTAATGAAAACACATTGATTTTTATCATTTGTATTGGAAACAACATTGTCATATATCTTTTCTTGGATCTAAATAATACGAAACCTCGCTCTATGATTTAAAGGTAAAATCCTCAAATATGGTAAAATAGTGATTTTTCACGTTAATCATGAAGTTTGATATTACGCAAATATATTCATTTTTACCAATATTCCGATAGTATTTCATGTAGTATCACGATATGTGATTTGGCCTTCAAATCTCAGAATTTCGCATAATATTGCATTTTAAGCAAGTTTTCTTGCATTTTGTTTCGTACGAAAAATCATCGAATTTAGCAATATTTTGACCTTTATCATCTTCTTTTCCTTCATGTGATTTAAAGAAAATATCATCGAATTAGGCAATATTTTGCCGTTTTCCACGTTTTTGTGAATTTTCAGTCCATGGGTATTAATTCGTATATATACGACAAAAAAGATGCAAACACATAATTGATTAGATAATAATCTTAAATACTTCATTTTCAATCAACTATTTCTTTCTCGTTAAAGTACTGAGTAAGATATTGAAAAGGGGAGAAGTTCGGTTTTTATTGCATATATCGACGTTTCAGACGGATTAGAGCAGTTTTACGTGTACATCTTCCATCGGTAATATAAACGGAAAATCAGGAACATTTTAGTTAATTCTAATGAAAACACATTGTTTTTTATCATTTGTATTGTAAACAACATTGTCATATGTCTTTTCTTGGAACTAAATAATACGAAACCTCGCTATATGATTTGAAGGTAAAATCCTCAAATATGGTAAAATAGTGACTTTTTCACGTTAATCATGTAGTTTGATATTACGCAAATATATTCATTTTTACCAATATTTCGATACTATTTCATGTAGTATCACGATACTTGATTTGGCCTTCAAATCTCAGAATTTCGCATAATATTGCATTTTAAGCAAGTTTTCTTGCATTTTGTTTCGTACGAAAAATCATCGAAAAATCAATATTTTGACGTTTATCATCCCCTTTTCCTTTATTTGATTTAAACAAAATATCATCGAATTAGGCAATATTTTGCCGTTTTTCCACGCTTTTGTGAATTTTCAGTCAATGGGTATTAATTCATTATATATACGATAAAAATGATGCAAACACATAATTGATTAGATAATAACCTTAAATACTTCATTTTCAATCAACTATTTGTTTCTCGTTAAAATACTGAGTAAGATATTGAAAAGGGAAGAAGTTCTGTTTTTATTGCATATATCGACGTTTCAGCCGGAATAGAGCGATTTTCGTGTACATCTTCCATCGGTAATATAAACTGAAAATCAGGAACATTTTAGTTAATTCTAATGAAAACACATTGATTTTTATCATTTGTATTGGAAACAACATTGTCATATGTCTTTTCTTGGATCTAAATAATGCGAAACCTCGCTCTATGATTTGTAGTTAAAATCCTCAAATATGGTTAAATAGTGACTTTTTTCACGTTTTTCATGTAGTTTGATATTACGTAAATATTTTCATTTTTACCAATATTTCGATACTATTTCATGTAGTATCACGATATGTGATTTGGCCTTGAAATCTCAGAATTTCGCATAATATTGCATTTTAAGCAAGTTTTCTTGCATTTTGTTTCGTAAGAAAAATCATCGAATTTAGCAATATTTTGACGTTTATCATCCCCTTTTCCTTTATGTGATTTAAACAAAATATCATCTAATTAGGCAATATTTTGCCGTTTTCCACGTTTTTGTGAATTTTCAGTCCATGGGTATTAATTCATATATATACGATAAAAATGATGCAAACACATAATTGATTAGATAATAACCTTAAATACTTCATTTTCAATCAACTATTTCTTTCTCGTTAAAATACTGAGTAAAATATTGAAAGGGGGAGAAGTTCTGATGTTATTGCATATATCGACGTTTCAGCCGGAATAGAGCGGTTTTCGTGTACATCTTCCATCGGTAATATAAACGGAAAATCAGGAACATTTTAGTTAATTCTAATGAAAACACATTGATTTTTATCATTTGTATTGGAAACAACATTGTCATATGTCTTTTCTTGGATCAAAATAATACGAAACCTCGCTCTATGATTTGAAGGTAAAATCCTCAAATATGGTTAAATAGTGACTTTTTTCACGTTTTTTATGTAGTTTGATATTACGTAAATATATTCATTTTTACCAATATTTCGATACTATTTCATGTAGTATCACGATATGTGAATTGGCCTTGAAATCTCAGAATTTCGCATAATATTGCATTTTAAGCAAGTTTTCTTGCATTTTGTTTCGTACGAAAAATCATCGAATTTAGCAATATTTTGACGTTTATCATCTCCTTTTCCTGCATGTGATTTAAACAAAATATCATCGAATTAGGCAATATTTTGCCGTTTTCCACGTTTTTGTAAATTTTCAGTCTATGGGTATTTATTCATTATATATACGATAAAAATGATGCAAACACATAATTGATTAGATAATAACCTTAAATACTTCATTGCAATCATCTATTTGTTTCTCGTTAAAATACTGAGTAAGATATTGAAAAGGGGGAGAAGTTCGGTTTTTATTGCATATATCGACGTTTCAGCCGGATTAGAGCGGTTTTACGTGTACATCTTCCATCGGTAATATAAACGGAAAATCAGGAACAATTTAGTTAATTCTAATGAAAACACATTGATTTTTATCATTTGTATTGGAAACAACATTGTCATATGTCTTTTCTTGGATCTAAATAACATTAAAACCTCGCTCTATGATTTGAAGTTAAAATCCTCAAATATGGTTAAGTAGTGACTTTTTTCACGTTTTTCATGTAGTTTGATATTACGTAAATATATTCATTTTTACCAATATTTCGATACTATTTCATGTAGTATCACGATATGTGATTTGGCCTTCAAATCTCAGAATTTCGCATAATATTGCATTTTAAGCAAGTTTTCTTGCATTTTGTTTCCTACGAAAAATCATCGAATTTAGCAATATTTTAACGTTTATCATCCCCTTTTCCTTTATGTGATTTAAACAAAATATCATCGAATTAGGCAATATTTTGCCGTTTTCCACGTTTTTGTGAATTTTCAGTCTATGGGTATTAATTCATATATATACGATAAAAATGATGCAAACACATAATTGATTAGATAACAACCTTAAATACTTCATTTTCAATCATCTATTTGTTTGTCGTTAAAATACTGAGTAAGATATTGAAAAGGGGAGAAGTTCGGTTTTTATTGCATATATCGACGTTTCAGGCGGATTAGAGCGGTTTTAAGTGTACATCTTCCCTCATTAATATAAACGGAAAATCAAGAACATTTTAGTTATTTCTAATGAAAACACATTGTTTTTTATCATTTGTATTGGAAACAACATTGTCATATGTCTTTTCTTGGAACTAAATAATACGAAACCTCGCGCCATGATTTGAAGTTAAAATCCTCAAATATGGTTAAATAGTGACTTTTTTCACGATTTTCATGTAGTTTGATATTACGTAAATATATTCATTTTTACCAATATTTCGATACTATTTCATGTAGTATCACGATATGTGATTTGGCCTTCAAATCTCAGAATTTCGCATAATATTGCATTTTAATCAAGTTTTCTTGCATTTTGTTTCGTACGAAAAATCATTGAAATTAGCAATATTTTGACGTTTATCATCCCCTTTTCCTTTATATGATTTAAACAAAATATCATCGAATTAGGCAATATTTTGCCGTTTTCCACGTTTTTGTGAATTTTCAGTCCATGGGTATTAATTCATATATATACGATAAAAATAATGCAAACACATAATTGATTAGATAATAACCTTAAATACTTCATTTTCAATCAACTATTTCTTTCTCGTTAAAATACTGAGTAAGATATTGAAAGGGGGAGAAGTTCTGATTTTATTGCATATATCGACGTTTCAGCCGGAATAGAGCGGTTTTCGTGTACATCTTCCATCGGTAATATAAACGGAAAATCAGGAACATTTGAGTTATTTCTAATGAAAACACATTGATTTTTATCATTTGTATTGGAAACAACATTGTCATATATCTTTTCTTGGATCTAAATAATACGAAACCTCGCTCTATGATTTAAAGGTAAAATCCTCAAATATGGTAAAATAGTGATTTTTCACGTTAATCATGAAGTTTGATATTACGCAAATATATTCATTTTTACCAATATTCCGATAGCATTTCATGTAGTATCACGATATGTGATTTGGCCTTCAAATCTCAGAATTTCGCATAATATTGCATTTTAAGCAAGTTTTCTTGCATTTTGTTTCGTACGAAAAATCATCGAATTTAGCAATATTTTGACCTTTATCATCTTCTTTTCCTTCATGTGATTTAAAGAAAATATCATCGAATTAGGCAATATTTTGCCGTTTTCCACGTTTTTGTGAATTTTCAGTCCATGGGTATTAATTCGTATATATACGACAAAAATGATGCAAACACATAATTGATTAGATAATAATCTTAAATACTTCATTTTCAATCAACTATTTCTTTCTCGTTAAAATACTGAGTAAGATATTGAAAAGGGGAGAAGTTCGGTTTTTATTGCATATATCGACGTTTCAGACGGATTAGAGCAGTTTTACGTGTACATCTTCCATCGGTAATATAAACGGAAAATCAGGAACATTTTAGTTAATTCTAATGAAAACACATTGTTTTTTATCATTTGTATTGGAAACAACATTGTCATATGTCTTTTCTTGGAACTAAATAATACGAAACCTCGCTATATGATTTGAAGGTAAAATCCTCAAATATGGTAAAATAGTGACTTTTTCACGTTAATCATGTAGTTTGATATTACGCAAATATATTCATTTTTACCAATATTTCGATACTATTTCATGTAGTATCACGATACTTGATTTGGCCTTCAAATCTCAGAATTTCGCATAATATTGCATTTTAAGCAAGTTTTCTTGCATTTTGTTTCGTACGAAAAATCATCGAAAAATCAATATTTTGACGTTTATCATCCCCTTTACCTTTATTTGATTTAAACAAAATATCATCGAATTAGGCAATATTTTGCCGTTTTTCCACGCTTTTGTGAATTTTCAGTCAATGGGTATTAATTCATTATATATACGATAAAAATGATGCAAACACATAATTGATTAGATAATAACCTTAAATACTTCATTTTCAATCAACTATTTGTTTCTCGTTAAAATACTGAGTAAGATATTGAAAAGGGAAGAAGTTCTGTTTTTATTGCCTATATCGACGTTTCAGCCGGAATAGAGCGATTTTCGTGTACATCTTCCATCGGTAATATAAACTGAAAATCAGGAACATTTTAGTTAATTCTAATGAAAACACATTGATTTTTATCATTTGTATTGGAAACAACATTGTCATATGTCTTTTCTTGGATCTAAATAATACGAAACCTCGCTCTATGATTTGAAGTTAAAATCCTCAAATATGGTTAAATAGTGACTTTTTTCACGTTTTTCATGTAGTTTGATATTACGTAAATATTTTCATTTTTACCAATATTTCGATACTATTTCATGTAGTATCACGATATGTGATTTGGCCTTGAAATCTCAGAATTTCGCATAATATTGCATTTTAAGCAAGTTTTCTTGCATTTTGTTTCGTAAGAAAAATCATCGAATTTAGCAATATTTTGACGTTTATCATCCCCTTTTCCTTTATGTGATTTAAACAAAATATCATCTAATTAGGCAATATTTTGCCGTTTTCCACGTTTTTGTGAATTTTCAGTCCATGGGTATTAATTCATATATATACGATAAAAATGATGCAAACACATAATTGATTAGATAATAACCTTAAATACTTCATTTTCAATCAACTATTTCTTTCTCGTTAAAATACTGAGTAAAATATTGAAAGGGGGAGAAGTTCTGATGTTATTGCATATATCGACGTTTCAGCCGGAATAGAGCGGTTTTCGTGTACATCTTCCATCGGTAATATAAACGGAAAATCAGGAACATTTTAGTTAATTCTAATGAAAACACATTGATTTTTATCATTTGTATTGGAAACAACATTGTCATATGTCTTTTCTTTGATCAAAATAATACGAAACCTCGCTCTATGATTTGAAGTTAAAATCCTCAAATATGGTTAAATAGTGACTTTTTTCACGTTTTTCATGTAGTTTGATATTACGTAAATATATTCATTTTTACCAATATTTCGATACTATTTCATGGAGTATCACGATATGTAATTTGGCCTTGAAATCTCAGAATTTCGCATAATATTGCATTTTAAGCAAGTTTTCTTGCATTTTGTTTCGTACGAAAAATCATCGAATTTAGCAATATTTTGACGTTTATCTTCCCCTTTTCCTTTATTTGATTTAAACAACATATCATCGAATTAGGCAATATTTTGCCGTTTTCCACGTTTTTGTGAATTTTCAGTCCATGGGTATTAATTCATATATATACGATAAAAATGATGCAAACACATAATTGATTAGATAATAACCTTAAATACTTCATTGCAATCACCTATTTGTTTCACGTTAAAATACTGAGTAAGATATTGATAAGGGGAGAAGTTCGGTTTTTATTGCATATATCGACGTTTCAGCCGGATTAGAGCGGTTTTACGTGTACATCTTCCATCGGTAATATAAACGGAAAATCAGGAACATTTTAGTTAATTCTAATGAAAACACATTGTTTTTTATCATTTGTATTGGAAACAACATTGTCATATGTCTTTTCTTGGAACTAAATAATACGAAACCTCGCTCTATGATTTGAAGGTAAAATCCTCAAATATGGTAAAATAGTGACTTTTTCACGTTAATCATGTTGTTTGATATTACGCATATATATTCATTTTTACCAATTTTTCGATACTATTTCATGTAGTATCACGATACGTGATTTGGCCTTCAAATCTCAGAATTTCGCATAATATTGCATTTTAAGCAAGTTTTCTTGCATTTTGTTTCGTACGAAAAATCATCGAAAAATCAATATTTTGACGTTTATCATCCCCTTTTCCTTTATTTGATTTAAACAAAATATCATCGAATTAGGCAATATTTTGCCGTTTTTCCACGTTTTTGTGAATTTTCAGTCTATGGGTATTAATTCATTATATATACGATAAAAATGATGCAAACACATAATTGATTAGATAATAACCTTAAATACTTCATTTTCAATCAACTATATGTTTCTCGTTAAAATACTGAGTAAGATATTGAAAAGGAAAGAAGTTCTGTTTTTATTGCATATATCGACGTTTCAGCCGGAATAGAGCGATTTTCGTGTTCATCTTCCATCGGTAATATAAACGGAAAATCAGGAACATTTTAGTTAATTCCAATGAAAACACATTGATTTTTATCATTTGTATTGGAAACAACATTGTCATATGTCTTTTCTTGGATCTAAATAATACGAAACCTCGCTCTATGATTTGAAGTTAAAATCCTCAAATATGGTTAAATAGTGACTTTTTTCACGTTTTTCATGTAGTTTGATATTACGTAAATATTTTCATTTTTACCAATATTTCGATACTATTTCATGTAGTATCACGATATGTGATTTGGCCTTGAAATCTCAGAATTTCGCATAATATTGCATTTTAAGCAAGTTTTCTTGCATTTTGTTTCGTAAGAAAAATCATCGAATTTAGCAATATTTTGACGTTTATCATCCCCTTTTCCTTTATGTGATTTAAACAAAATATCATCTAATTAGGCAATATTTTGCCGTTTTCCACGTTTTTGTGAATTTTCAGTCCATGGGTATTAATTCATATATATACGATAAAAATGATGCAAACACATAATTGATTAGATAATAACCTTAAATACTTCATTTTCAACCAACTATTTCTTTCTCGTTAAAATACTGAGTAAGATATTGAAAGGGGGAGAAGTTCTGATTTTATTGCATATATCGACGTTTCAGTCGGAATAGAGCGGTTTTCGTGTACATCTTCCATCGGTAATATAAACGGAAAATCAGGAACATTTTAGTTAATTCTAAGGAAAACACAATGATTTTTATCATTTGTATTGGAAACAACATTGTCATATATCTTTTCTTGGATCTAAATAATACGAAACCTCGCTCTATGATTTGAAGGTAAAATCCTCAAATATGGTAAAATAGTGACTTTTTCACGTTAATCATGTAGTTTGATATTACGCAAATATATTCATTTTTACCAATATTTCGATACTATTTCATGTAGTATCACGATATGTGATTTGGCCTTCAAATCTCAGAATTTCGCATAATATTGCATTTTAAGCAAGTTTTCTTGCATTTTGTTTCGTAAGAAAAATCATCGAATTTAGCAATATTTTGACGTTTATCATCTCCTTTTCCTTCATGTGATTTAAACAATATATCATCGAATTAGGCAATATTTTGCCGTTTTCCACGTTTTTGTGAATTTTCAGTTTATGGATATTAATTCATATATATACGATAAAAATGATGCAAACACATAATTGATTAGATAATAACCTTAAATACTTCATTGCAATCATCTATTTGTTTCTCGTTAAAATACTGAGTAAGATATTGAAAAGGGGAGAAGTTCGGTTTTTATTGCATATATCGACGTTTCAGCCGGATTAGGGCGGTTTTACGTGTACATCTTCCATCGGTAATATAAACGGAAAATCAGGAACATTTTAGTTAATTCTAATGAAAACACATTGATTTTTATCATTTGTATTGGCAACAACATTGTCATATGTCTTTTCTTGGATCTAAATAATACGAAACCTCGCTCTATGATTTGAAGTTAAAATCCTCAAATATAGTTAAATAGTGACTTTTTTCACGTTTTTCATGTAGTTTGATATTACGTAAATATATTCATTTTTACAAATATTTCGATACTATTTCATGTAGTATCACGATATGTGATTTGGCCTTCAAATCTCAGAATTTCGCATAATATTGCATTTTAAGCAAGTTTTCTTACATTTTGTTTCGTACGAAAAATCATCGAATTTAGCAATATTTTGACGTTCATCATCCCTCTTTCCTTAATGTGATTTAAACAAAATATCATCGAATTAGGCAATATTTTGCCGTTTTCCACGTTTTTGTGAATTTTCAGTCCATGGGTATTAATTCATTATATATACGATAAAAATGATGCAAACACATAATTGATTAGATAATAACCTTTAATACTTCATTGCAATCATCTATTTGTTTCTCGTTAAAATACTGAGTAAGATATTGAAAAGGGGGAGAAGTTCGGTTTTTATTGCATATATCGACGTTTCAGCCGGATTAGAGCGGTTTTCGTGTACATCTTCCATCGGTAATATAAACGGAAAATCAAGAACATTTTAGTTATTTCTAATGAAAACACATTGATTTTTATCATTTGTATTGGAAACAACATTGTCATATGTCTTTTCTTGGATCTAAATAATACGAAACCTCGCTCTATGATTTGAAGGTAAAATCCTCAAATATGGTAAAATAGTGAATTTTTCACGTTAATCATGTAGTTTGATATTACGCAAATATATTCACTTTTACCAATATTCCGATACTATTTCATGTAGTATCACGATATGTGATTTGGCCTTCAAATCTCAGAATTTCGCATAATATTGCATTTTAAGCAAGTTTTCTTACATTTAGTTTCGTACGAAAAATCATCGAATTTAGCAATATTTTGACGTTTATCATCCCCTTTTCCTTTATGTGATTTAAACAAAATATTATCGAATTAGGCAATAATTTGCCGTTTTCCACGTTTTTGTGAATTTTCAGTCCATGGGTATTATTTCATATATATACGATAAAAATGATGCAAACACATAATTGATTAGATAATAGCCTTAAATACTTCATTTTCAATCATCTATTTGTTTCTCGTTAAAATACTGAGTAAGATATTGAAAAGGGGAGAAGTTCAGTTTTTATTGCATATATCGACGTTTCAGCCGCATTAGAGCGGTTTTACGTGTACATCTTCCATCGTTAATATAAACAGAAAATCAAGAACATTTTAGTTATTTCTAATGAAAACACATTGTTTTTTATCATTTGTATTGGAAACAACATTGTCATATGTCTTTTCTTGGAACTAAATAATACGAGACCTCGCTCTATAATTTGAAGGTAAAATCCTCAAATATGGTAAAATAGTGACTTGTTCACTTTAATCATGTAGTTTGATATTACGCAAATATATTCATTTTTACCAATATTTCGATACTATTTCATGTAGTATCACGATATGTGATTTGGCCTTCAAATCTCAGAATTTCGCATAATATTGCATTTTAGGCAAGTTTTCTTGCATTTTGTTTCGTACGAAAAATCATCGAATTTAGCAATATTTTGACGTTTATCATCCCCTTTTCCCTTATTTGATTTAAACAAAATATCATCGAATTAGGCAATATTTTGCCGTTTTCCACGTTTTTGTGAATTTTCAGTCCATGGGAATTAATTCATATATATACGATAAAAATGATGCAAACACATAATTGATTAGATAATAACCTTAAATACTTCATTGCAATCATCTATTTGTTTCTCGTTAAAATACTGAGTAAGATATTGAAAAGGGAAGAAGTTCTGTTTTTATTGCATATATCGACGTTTCAGCCGGAATAGAGCGATTTTCGTGTACATCTTCCATCGGTAATATAAACGGAAAATCAAGAACATTTGAGTTATTTCTAACGAAAACACATTGTTTTTTATCATTTGTATTGGAAACAACATTGTCATATGTCTTTTCTTGGAACTAAATAATACGAGACCTCGCTCTATAATTTGAAGGTAAAATCCTCAAATATGGTTAAATAGTGACTTTTTTCACGTTTTTCATGTAGTTTGATAATACGTAAATATATACATTTTTACCAATATTTCGATACTATTTCATGTAGTATCACGATATGTGATTTGGCCTTCCAATCTCAGAATTTCGCATAATATTGCATTTAAAGCAAGTTTTCTTGCATTTTGTTTCGTACGAAAAATCATCAAATTTAGCAATATTTTGACGTTTATCATCCCCGTTTCCTTTATGTGATTTAAACAAAATATTATCGAATTAGGCAATAATTTGCCGTTTTCCACGTTTTTGTGAATTTTCAGTCCATGGGTATTATTTCATATATCTACGATAAAAATGATGCAAACACATAATTGATTAGATAATAACCTTAAATACTTCATTTTCAATCATCTATTTGTTTCTCGTTAATATACTGAGTAAGATATTGAAAAGGGGAAAAGTTCTGTTTTTATTGCATATATCGACGTTTCAGCCGCATTAGAGCGGTTTTACGTGTACATCTTCCATCGTTAATATAAACAGAAAATCAAGAACATTTTAGTTATTTCTAATGAAAACACATTGTTTTTTATCATTTGTATTGGAAACAACATTGTCATATGTCTTTTCTTGGAACTAAATAATACGAGACCTCGCTCTATAATTTGATGGTAAAATCCTCAGATATGGTAAAATAGTGCCTTCTTCACTTTAATCATGTAGTTTGATATTACGCAAATATATTCATTTTTACCAATATTTCGATACTATTTCATGTAGTATCACGATATGTGATTTGGCCTTCAAATCTCAGAATTTCGCATAATATTGCATTTTAGGCAAGTTTTCTTGCATTTTGTTTCGTACGAAAAATCATCGAATTTAGCAATATTTTGACGTTTATCATCCCCTTTTCCTTTATTTGATTTAAACAAAATATCATCGAATTAGGCAATATTTTGCCGTTTTCCACGTTTTTGTGAATTTTCAGTCCATGGGAATTAATTCATATATATACGATAAAAATGATGCAAACACATAATTGATTAGATAATAACCTTAAATACTTCATTGCAATCATCTATTTGTTTCTCGTTAAAATACTGAGTAAGATATTGAAAAGGGAAGAAGTTCTGTTTTTATTGCATATATCGACGTTTCAGCCGGAATAGAGCGATTTTCGTGTACATCTTCCATCGGTAATATAAACTGAAAATCAGGAACATTTTAGTTAATTCTAATGAAAACACATTGATTTTTATCATTTGTATTGGAAACAACATTGTCATATGTCTTTTCTTGGATCTAAATAACACGAAACCTCGCTCTATGATTTGAAGGTAAAATCCTCAGATATGGTTAAATAGTGACTTTTTCACGTTTTTCATGTAGTTTGATATTACGTAAATATATTCATTTTTACCAATATTTCGATACTATTTCATGTAGTATCACGATATGTGATTTGGCCTTCAATTCTCAGAATTTCGCATAAAATTGCATTTTAAGCAAGTTTTCTTGCATTTTGTTTCGTACGAAAAATCATCGAATTTAGCAATATTTTGACGTTTATCATCCCCTTTTCCTTCATGTGATTTAAACAAAATATCATCGAATTAGGCAATATTTTGCCGTTTTCCACGTTTTTGTGAATTTTCAGTCCATGGGTATTAATTCATATATATACGATAAAAATGATGCAAACACATAATTGATTAGATAATAACCTTAAATACTTCATTTTCAATCATCTATTTGTTTCTCGTTAAAATACTGAGTAAGATATTGAAAAGGGGAGAAGTTCGGTTTTTATTGCATATATCGACGTTTCAGCCGCATTATAGCGGTTTTACGTGTACATCTTCCATCGTTAAAATAAACAGAAAATCAAGAACATTTGTGTTATTTCTAACGAAAACACATTGTTTTTTATCATTTGTATTGGAAACAACATTGTCATATGTCTTTTCTTGGAACTAAATAATACGAGACCTCGCTCTATAATTTGAAGGTAAAATCCTCAAATATGGTTAAATAGTGACTTTTTTCACGTTTTTCATGTAGTTTGATAATACGTAAATATATTCATTTTTACCAATATTTCGATACTATTTCATGTAGTATCACGATATGTGATTTGGCCTTCCAATCTCAGAATTTCGCATAATATTGCATTTAAAGCAAGTTTTCTTGCATTTTGTTTCGTACGAAAAATCATCGAAAAATCAATATTTTGACGTTTATCATCCCCTTTTCCTTTATTTGATTTAAACAAAATATCATCGAATTAGGCAATATTTTGCCGTTTTTCCACGTTTTTGTGAATTTTCAGTCTATGGGTATTAATTCATTATATATACGATAAAAATGATGCAAACACATAATTGATTAGATAATAACCTTAAATACTTCATTTTCAATCAACTATATGTTTCTCGTTAAAATACTGAGTAAGATATTGAAAAGGGAAGAAGTTCTGTTTTTATTGCATATATCGACGTTTCAGCCGGAACAGAGCGATTTTCGTGTACATCTTCCATAGGGTAATATAAACGGAAAATCAGGAACATTTTAGTTAATTCCAATGAAAACACTTTGATTTTTATCATTTGTATTCCAAACAACATTGTCATATGTCTTTTCTTGGATCAAAATAATACGAAACCTCGCTCTATGATTTGAAGTTAAAATCCTCGAATATGGTTAAATAGTGACTTTTTTCACGTTTTTCATGTAGTTTGATATTACGTAAATATTTTCATTTTTACCAATATTTCGATACTATTTCATGTAGTATCACGATATGTGATTTGGCCTTGAAATCTCAGAATTTCGCATAATATTGCATTTTAAGCAAGTTTTCTTGCATTTTGTTTCGTAAGAAAAATCATCGAATTTAGCAATATTTTGACGTTTATCATCCCCTTTTCCTTTATGTGATTTAAACAAAATATCATCTAATTAGGCAATATTTTGCCGTTTTCCACGTTTTTGTGAATTTTCAGTCCATGGGTATTAATTCATATATATACGATAAAAATGATGCAAACACATAATTGATTAGATAATAACCTTAAATACTTCATTTTCAATCATCTATTTGTTTCTCGTTAAAATACTGAGTAAGATATTGAAAAGGGGAGAAGTTCAGTTTTTATTGCATATATCGACGTTTCAGCCGCATTAGAGCGGTTTTACGTGTACATCTTCCATCGTTAATATAAACAGAAAATCAAGAACATTTTAGTTATTTCTAATGAAGACACATTGTTTTTTATCATTTGTATTGGAAACAACATTGTCATATGTCTTTTCTTGGAACTAAATAATACGAGACCTCGCTCTATAATTTGATGGTAAAATCCTCAAATATGGTAAAATAGTGACTTCTTCACTTTAATCATGTAGTTTGATATTACGCAAATATATTCATTTTTACCAATATTTCGATACTATTTCATGTAGTATCACGATATGTGATTTGGCCTTCAAATCTCAGAATTTCGCATAATATTGCATTTTAGGCAAGTTTTCTTGCATTTTGTTTCGTACGAAAAATCATCGAATTTAGCAATATTTTGACGTTTATCATCCCCTTTTCCTTTATTTGATTTAAACAAAATATCATCGAATTAGGCAATATTTTGCCGTTTTCCACGTTTTTGTGAATTTTCAGTCCATGGGAATTAATTCATATATATACGATAAAAATGATGCAAACACATAATTGATTAGATAATAACCTTAAATACTTCATTGCAATCATCTATTTGTTTCTCGTTAAAATACTGAGTAAGATATTGAAAAGGGAAGAAGTTCTGTTTTTATTGCATATATCGACGTTTCAGCCGGAATAGAGCGATTTTCGTGTACATCTTCCATCGGTAATATAAACTGAAAATCAGGAACATTTTAGTTAATTCTAATGAAAACACATTGATTTTTATCATTTGTATTGGAAACAACATTGTCATATGTCTTTTCTTGGATCTAAATAATACGAAACCTCGCTCTATGATTTGAAGGTAAAATCATCAAATATGGTAAAATAGTGACTTTTTCACGTTAATCATGTAGTTTGATATTAGGCAAATATATTCATTTTTACCAATATTCCGATACTATTTCATGTAGTATCACTATATGTGATTTGGCCTTCAAATCTCAGAATTTCGCATAATATTGCATTTTAGGCAAGTTTTCTTGCATTTTGTTTCGTACGAAAAATCATCGAATTTAGCAATATTTTGACGTTTATCATCCCCTTTTCCTTTATTTGATTTAAACAAAATATCATCGAATTAGGCAATATTTTGCCGTTTTCCACGTTTTTGTGAATTTTCAGTCCATGGGAATTAATTCATATATATACGATAAAAATGATGCAAACACATAATTGATTAGATAATAACCTTAAATACTTCATTGCAATCATCTATTTGTTTCTCGTTAAAATACTGAGTAAGATATTGAAAAGGGAAGAAGTTCTGTTTTTATTGCATATATCGACGTTTCAGCCGGAATAGAGCGATTTTCGTGTACATCTTCCATCGGTAATATAAACTGAATATCAGGAACATTTTAGTTAATTCTAATGAAAACACATTGATTTTTATCATTTGTATTGGAAACAACATTGTCATATGTCTTTTCTTGGATCTAAATAACACGAAACCTCGCTCTATGATTTGAAGGTAAAATCCTCAGATATGGTTAAATAGTGACTTTTTCACGTTTTTCATGTAGTTTGATATTACGTAAATATATTCATTTTTACCAATATTTCGATACTATTTCATGTAGTATCACGATATGTGATTTGGCCTTCAATTCTCAGAATTTCGCATAATATTGCATTTTAAGCAAGTTTTCTTGCATTTTGTTTCGTACGAAAAATCATCGAATTTAGCAATATTTTGACGTTTATCATCCCCTTTTCCTTCATGTGATTTAAACAAAATATCATCGAATTAGGCAATATTTTGCCGTTTTCCACGTTTTTGTGAATTTTCAGTCCATGGGTAATAATTCATATATATACGATAAAAATGATGCAAACACATAATTGATTAGATAATAACCTTAAATACTTCATTTTCAATCATCTATTTGTTTCTCGTTAAAATACTGAGTAAGATATTGAAAAGGGGAGAAGTTCGGTTTTTATTGCATATATCGACGTTTCAGCCGCATTATAGCGGTTTTACGTGTACATCTTCCATCGTTAAAATAAACAGAAAATCAAGAACATTTGTGTTATTTCTAACGAAAACACATTGTTTTTTATCATTTGTATTGGAAACAACATTGTCATATGTCTTTTCTTGGAACTAAATAATACGAGACCTCGCTCTATAATTTGAAGGTAAAATCCTCAAATATGGTTAAATAGTGACTTTTTTCACGTTTTTCATGTAGTTTGATAATACGTAAATATATTCATTTTTACCAATATTTCGATACTATTTCATGTAGTATCACGATATGTGATTTGGCCTTCCAATCTCAGAATTTCGCATAATATTGCATTTAAAGCAAGTTTTCTTGCATTTTGTTTCGTACGAAAAATCATCGAAAAATCAATATTTTGACGTTTATCATCCCCTTTTCCTTTATTTGATTTAAACAAAATATCATCGAATTAGGCAATATTTTGCCGTTTTTCCACGTTTTTGTGAATTTTCAGTCTATGGGTATTAATTCATTATATATACGATAAAAATGATGCAAACACATAATTGATTAGATAATAACCTTAAATACTTCATTTTCAATCAACTATATGTTTCTCGTTAAAATACTGAGTAAGATATTGAAAAGGGAAGAAGTTCTGTTTTTATTGCATATATCGACGTTTCAGCCGGAACAGAGCGATTTTCGTGTACATCTTCCATAGGGTAATATAAACGGAAAATCAGGAACATTTTAGTTAATTCCAATGAAAACACTTTGATTTTTATCATTTGTATTCCAAACAACATTGTCATATGTCTTTTCTTGGATCAAAATAATACGAAACCTCGCTCTATGATTTGAAGTTAAAATCCTCGAATATGGTTAAATAGTGACTTTTTTCACGTTTTTCATGTAGTTTGATATTACGTAAATATTTTCATTTTTACCAATATTTCGATACTATTTCATGTAGTATCACGATATGTGATTTGGCCTTGAAATCTCAGAATTTCGCATAATATTGCATTTTAAGCAAGTTTTCTTGCATTTTGTTTCGTAAGAAAAATCATCGAATTTAGCAATATTTTGACGTTTATCATCCCCTTTTCCTTTATGTGATTTAAACAAAATATCATCTAATTAGGCAATATTTTGCCGTTTTCCACGTTTTTGTGAATTTTCAGTCCATGGGTATTAATTCATATATATACGATAAAAATGATGCAAACACATAATTGATTAGATAATAACCTTAAATACTTCATTTTCAATCATCTATTTGTTTCTCGTTAAAATACTGAGTAAGATATTGAAAAGGGGAGAAGTTCAGTTTTTATTGCATATATCGACCTTTCAGCCGCATTAGAGCGGTTTTACGTGTACATCTTCCATCGTTAATATAAACAGAAAATCAAGAACATTTTAGTTATTTCTAATGAAGACACATTGTTTTTTATCATTTGTATTGGAAACAACATTGTCATATGTCTTTTCTTGGAACTAAATAATACGAGACCTCGCTCTATAATTTGATGGTAAAATCCTCAAATATGGTAAAATAGTGACTTCTTCACTTTAATCATGTAGTTTGATATTACGCAAATATATTCATTTTTACCAATATTTCGATACTATTTCATGTAGTATCACGATATGTGATTTGGCCTTCAAATCTCAGAATTTCGCATAATATTGCATTTTAGGCAAGTTTTCTTGCATTTTGTTTCGTACGAAAAATCATCGAATTTAGCAATATTTTGACGTTTATCATCCCCTTTTCCTTTATTTGATTTAAACAAAATATCATCGAATTAGGCAATATTTTGCCGTTTTCCACGTTTTTGTGAATTTTCAGTCCATGGGAATTAATTCATATATATACGATAAAAATGATGCAAACACATAATTGATTAGATAATAACCTTAAATACTTCATTGCAATCATCTATTTGTTTCTCGTTAAAATACTGAGTAAGATATTGAAAAGGGAAGAAGTTCTGTTTTTATTGCATATATCGACGTTTCAGCCGGAATAGAGCGATTTTCGTGTACATCTTCCATCGGTAATATAAACTGAAAATCAGGAACATTTTAGTTAATTCTAATGAAAACACATTGATTTTTATCATTTGTATTGGAAACAACATTGTCATATGTCTTTTCTTGGATCTAAATAATACGAAACCTCGCTCTATGATTTGAAGGTAAAATCATCAAATATGGTAAAATAGTGACTTTTTCACGTTAATCATGTAGTTTGATATTAGGCAAATATATTCATTTTTACCAATATTCCGATACAATTTCATGTAGTATCACTATATGTGATTTGGCCTTCAAATCTCAGAATTTCGCATAATATTGCATTTTAAGCAAGTTTTCTTGCATTTTGTTTCGTACGAAAAATCATCGAATTTATCAATATTTTGACTTTTATCATCCCCTTTTCCTTTATTTGATTTAAACAAAATATCATGGAATTAGGCAATATTTTGCCGTTTTTCCACGTTTTTGTAAATTTTCAGTCTATGGGTATTTATTCATTATATATACGATAAAAATGATGCAAACACATAATTGATTAGATAATAACCTTAAATACTTCATTTTCAATCAACTATTTGTTTCTCGTTAAAATACTGAGTAAGATATTAAAAAGGGGAGAAGTTCGGTTTTTATTGCATATATCGACGTTTCAGCCGGAATAGAGCGATTTTCGTGTACATCTTCCATCGGTAATATATACCGAAAATCAGGAACATTTTAGTTAATTCTAATGAAAACACATTGATTTTTATCATTTGTATTGGAAACAACATTGTCATATGTCTTTTCTTGGATCTAAATAACACGAAACCTCGCTCTATGATTTGAAGGAAAAATCCTCAGATATGGTTAAATAGTGACTTTTTTCACGTTTTTCATGTAGTTTGATATTACGTAAATATATTCATTTTTACCAATATTTCGATACTATTTCATGTAGTATCACGATATGTGATTTGGCCTTCAAATCTCAGAATTTCGCATAATATTGCATTTTAAGCAAGTTTTCTTGCATTTTGTTTCGTACGAAAAATCATCGAATTTAGCAATATTTTGACGTTCATCATCCCTTTTTCCTTTATGTGATTTAAACAAAATATCATCGAATTAGGCAATATTTTGCCGTTTTCCACGTTTTTGTGAATTTTCAGTCCATGGGTATTAATTCATTATATATACGATAAAAATGATGCAAACACATAATTGATTAGATAATAACCTTAAATACTTCATTGCAATCATCTATTTGTTTCTCGTTAAAATACTGAGTAAGATATTGAAAAGGGGGAGAAGTTCGGTTTTTATTGCATATATCGACGTTTCAGCCGGATTTGAGCGGTTTTCGTGTACATCTTCCATCGGTAATATAAACGGAAAATCAAGAACATTTTAGTTATTTCTAATGAAAACACATTGATTTTTATCATTTGTATTGGAAACAACATTGTCATATGTCTTTTCTTGGATCTAAATAATACGAAACCTCGCTCTATGATTTGAAGGTAAAATCCTCAAATATGGTAAAATAGTGAATTTTTCACGTTAATCATGTAGTTTGATATTCCGCAAATATATTCATTTTTACCAATATTTCGATACTATTTCATGTAGTATCACGATATGTGATTTGACCTTCAAATCTCAGAATTTCGCATAATATTGCATTTTAGGCAAGTTTTCTTGCATTTTGTTTCGTACGAAAAATCATCGAAAAATCAATATTTTGACGTTTATCATCCCCTTTTAGTTTATTTGATTTAAACAAAATATCATCGAATTAGGCAATATTTTGCCGTTTTTCCACGTTTTTGTGAATTTTCAGTCTATGGGTATTAATTCATTATATATACGATAAAAATGATGCAAACACATAATTGATTAGATAATAACCTTAAATACTTCATTTTCAATCAACTATATGTTTCTCGTTAAAATACTGAGTAAGATATTGAAAAGGGAAGAAGTTCTGTTTTTATTGCATATATCGACGTTTCAGCCGGAACAGAGCGATTTTCGTGTACATCTTCCATAGGGTAATATAAACGGAAAATCAGGAACATTTTAGTTAATTCCAATGAAAACACTTTGATTTTTATCATTTGTATTCCAAACAACATTGTCATATGTCTTTTCTTGGATCAAAATAATACGAAACCTCGCTCTATGATTTGAAGTTAAAATCCTCAAATATGGTTAAAGAGTGACTTTTTTCACGTTTTTCATGTAGTTTGATATTACGTAAATATTTTCATTTTTACCAATATTTCGATACTATTTCATGTAGTATCACGATATGTGATTTGGCCTTGAAATCTCAGAATTTCGCATAATATTGCATTTTAAGCAAGTTTTCTTGCATTTTGTTTCGTAAGAAAAATCATCGAATTTAGCAATATTTTGACGTTTATCATCCCCTTTTCCTTTATGTGATTTAAACAAAATATCATCTAATTAGGCAATATTTTGCCGTTTTCCACGTTTTTGTGAATTTTCAGTCCATGGGTATTAATTCATATATATATGATAAAAATGATGCAAACACATAATTGATTAGATAATAACCTTAAATGCTTCATTGCAATCATCTATTTGTTTCTCGTTAAAATACTGAGTAAGATATTGAAAAGGGGGAGAAGTTCGGTTTTTATTGCATATATCGACGTTTCAGCCGGATTAGTGCGGTTTTCGTGTACATCTTCCATCGGTAATATAAACGGAAAATCAAGAACATTTTAGTTATTTCTAATGAAAACACATTGATTTTTATCATTTGTATTGGAAACAACATTGTCATATGTCTTTTCTTGGATCTAAATAATACGAAACCTCGCTCTATGATTTGAAGGTAAAATCCTCAAATATGGTAAAATAGTGAATTTTTCACGTTAATCATGTAGTTTGATATTACGCAAATATATTCACTTTTACCAATATTCCGATACTATTTCATGTAGTATCACGATATGTGATTTGGCCTTCAAATCTCAGAATATCGCATAATATTGCATTTTAAGCAAGTTTTCTTGCATTTAGTTTCGTACGAAAAATCATCGAATTTAGCAATATTTTGACGTTTATCATCCCCGTTTCCTTTATGTGATTTAAACAAAATATTATCGAATTAGGCAATAATTTGCCGTTTTCCACGTTTTTGTGAATTTTCAGTCCATGGGTATTATTTCATATATCTACGATAAAAATGATGCAAACACATAATTGATTAGATAATAACCTTAAATACTTCATTTTCAATCATCTATTTGTTTCTCGTTAAAATACTGAGTAAGATATTGAAAAGGGGAGAAGTTCTGTTTTTATTGCATATATCGACGTTTCAGCCGCATTAGAGCGGTTTTACGTGTACATCTTCCATCGTTAATATAAACAGAAAATCAGGAACATTTTAGTTAATTCTAATGAAAACACATTGATTTTTATCATTTGTATTGGAAACAACATTGTCATATGTCTTTTCTTGGATCTAAATAATACGAAACCTCGCTCTATGATTTGAAGGTAAAATCATCAAATATGGTAAAATAGTGACTTTTTCACGTTAATCATGTAGTTTGATATTAGGCAAATATATTCATTTTTACCAATATTCCGATACTATTTCATGTAGTATCACTATATGTGATTTGGCCTTCAAATCTCAGAATTTCGCATAATATTGCATTTTAAGCAAGTTTTCTTGCATTTTGTTTCGTACGAAAAATCATCGAATTTATCAATATTTTGACTTTTATCATCCCCTTTTCCTTTATTTGATTTAAACAAAATATCATGGAATTAGGCAATATTTTGCCGTTTTTCCACGTTTTTGTAAATTTTCAGTCTATGGGTATTTATTCATTATATATACGATAAAAATGATGCAAACACATAATTGATTAGATAATAACCTTAAATACTTCATTTTCAATCAACTATTTGTTTCTCGTTAAAATACTGAGTAAGATATTAAAAAGGGGAGAAGTTCGGTTTTTATTGCATATATCGACGTTTCAGCCGGAATAGAGCGATTTTCGTGTACATCTTCCATCGGTAATATATACCGAAAATCAGGAACATTTTAGTTAATTCTAATGAAAACACATTGATTTTTATCATTTGTATTGGAAACAACATTGTCATATGTCTTTTCTTGGATCTAAATAACACGAAACCTCGCTCTATGATTTGAAGGAAAAATCCTCAGATATGGTTAAATAGTGACTTTTTTCACGTTTTTCATGTAGTTTGATATTACGTAAATATATTCATTTTTACCAATATTTCGATACTATTTCATGTAGTATGACGATATGTGATTTGGCCTTCAAATCTCAGAATTTCGCATAATATTGCATTTTAAGCAAGTTTTCTTGCATTTTGTTTCGTACGAAAAATCATCGAATTTAGCAATATTTTGACGTTCATCATCCCTTTTTCCTTTATGTGATTTAAACAAAATATCATCGAATTAGGCAATATTTTGACGTTTTCCACGTTTTTGTGAATTTTCAGTCCATGGGTATTAATTCATTATATATACGATAAAAATGATGCAAACACATAATTGATTAGATAATAACCTTAAATACTTCATTGCAATCATCTATTTGTTTCTCGTTAAAATACTGAGTAAGATATTGAAAAGGGGGAGAAGTTCGGTTTTTATTGCATATATCGACGTTTCAGCCGGATTTGAGCGGTTTTCGTGTACATCTTCCATCGGTAATATAAACGGAAAATCAAGAACATTTTAGTTATTTCTAATGAAAACACATTGATTTTTATCATTTGTATTGGAAACAACATTGTCATATGTCTTTTCTTGGATCTAAATAATACGAAACCTCGCTCTATGATTTGAAGGTAAAATCCTCAAATATGGTAAAATAGTGAATTTTTCACGTTAATCATGTAGTTTGATATTCCGCAAATATATTCATTTTTACCAATATTTCGATACTATTTCATGTAGTATCACGATATGTGATTTGACCTTCAAATCTCAGAATTTCGCATAATATTGCATTTTAGGCAAGTTTTCTTGCATTTTGTTTCGTACGAAAAATCATCGAAAAATCAATATTTTGACGTTTATCATCCCCTTTTAGTTTATTTGATTTAAACAAAATATCATCGAATTAGGCAATATTTTGCCGTTTTTCCACGTTTTTGTGAATTTTCAGTCTATGGGTATTAATTCATTATATATACGATAAAAATGATGCAAACACATAATTGATTAGATAATAACCTTAAATACTTCATTTTCAATCAACTATATGTTTCTCGTTAAAATACTGAGTAAGATATTGAAAAGGGAAGAAGTTCTGTTTTTATTGCATATATCGACGTTTCAGCCGGAACAGAGCGATTTTCGTGTACATCTTCCATAGGGTAATATAAACGGAAAATCAGGAACATTTTAGTTAATTCCAATGAAAACACTTTGATTTTTATCATTTGTATTCCAAACAACATTGTCATATGTCTTTTCTTGGATCAAAATAATACGAAACCTCGCTCTATGATTTGAAGTTAAAATCCTCAAATATGGTTAAAGAGTGACTTTTTTCACGTTTTTCATGTAGTTTGATATTACGTAAATATTTTCATTTTTACCAATATTTCGATACTATTTCATGTAGTATCACGATATGTGATTTGGCCTTGAAATCTCAGAATTTCGCATAATATTGCATTTTAAGCAAGTTTTCTTGCATTTTGTTTCGTAAGAAAAATCATCGAATTTAGCAATATTTTGACGTTTATCATCCCCTTTTCCTTTATGTGATTTAAACAAAATATCATCTAATTAGGCAATATTTTGCCGTTTTCCACGTTTTTGTGAATTTTCAGTCCATGGGTATTAATTCATATATATATGATAAAAATGATGCAAACACATAATTGATTAGATAATAACCTTAAATGCTTCATTGCAATCATCTATTTGTTTCTCGTTAAAATACTGAGTAAGATATTGAAAAGGGGGAGAAGTTCGGTTTTTATTGCATATATCGACGTTTCAGCCGGATTAGAGCGGTTTTCGTGTACATCTTCCATCGGTAATATAAACGGAAAATCAAGAACATTTTAGTTATTTCTAATGAAAACACATTGATTTTTATCATTTGTATTGGAAACAACATTGTCATATGTCTTTTCTTGGATCTAAATAATACGAAACCTCGCTCTATGATTTGAAGGTAAAATCCTCAAATATGGTAAAATAGTGAATTTTTCACGTTAATCATGTAGTTTGATATTACGCAAATATATTCACTTTTACCAATATTCCGATACTATTTCATGTAGTATCACGATATGTGATTTGGCCTTCAAATCTCAGAATATCGCATAATATTGCATTTTAAGCAAGTTTTCTTGCATTTAGTTTCGTACGAAAAATCATCGAATTTAGCAATATTTTGACGTTTATCATCCCCGTTTCCTTTATGTGATTTAAACAAAATATTATCGAATTAGGCAATAATTTGCCGTTTTCCACGTTTTTGTGAATTTTCAGTCCATGGGTATTATTTCATATATCTACGATAAAAATGATGCAAACACATAATTGATTAGATAATAACCTTAAATACTTCATTTTCAATCATCTATTTGTTTCTCGTTAAAATACTGAGTAAGATATTGAAAAGGGGAGAAGTTCTGTTTTTATTGCATATATCGACGTTTCAGCCGCATTAGAGCGGTTTTACGTGTACATCTTCCATCGTTAATATAAACAGAAAATCAAGAACATTTTAGTTATTTCTAATGAAAACACATTGTTTTTTATCATTTGTATTGGAAACAACATTGTCATATGTCTTTTCTTGGAACTAAATAATACGAGACCTCGCTCTATAATTTGATGGTAAAATCCTCAAATATGGTAAAATAGTGCCTTCTTCACTTTAATCATGTAGTTTGATATTACGCAAATATATTCATTTTTACCAATATTTCGATACTATTTCATGTAGTATCACGATATGTGATTTGGCCTTCAAATCTCAGAATTTCGCATAATATTGCATTTTAGGCAAGTTTTCTTGCATTTTGTTTCGTACGAAAAATCATCGAATTTAGCAATATTTTGACGTTTATCATCCCCTTTTCCTTTATTTGATTTAAACAAAATATTATCGAATTAGGCAATATTTTGCCGTTTTCCACGTTTTTGTGAATTTTCAGTCCATGGGAATTAATTCATATATATACGATAAAAATGATGCAAACACATAATTGATTAGATAATAACCTTAAATACTTCATTGCAATCATCTATTTGTTTCTCGTTAAAATACTGAGTAAGATATTGAAAAGGGAAGAAGTTCTGTTTTTATTGCATATATCGACGTTTCAGCCGGAATAGAGCGATTTTCGTGTACATCTTCCATCGGTAATATAAACTGAAAATCAGGAACATTTTAGTTAATTCTAATGAAAACACATTGATTTTTATCATTTGTATTGAAAACAACATTGTCATATGTCTTTTCTTGGATCTAAATAACACGAAACCTCGCTCTATGATTTGAAGGTAAAATCCTCAGATATGGTTAAATAGTGACTTTTTCACGTTTTTCATGTAGTTTGATATTACGTAAATATATTCATTTTTACCAATATTTCGATACTATTTCATGTAGTATCACGATATGTGATTTGGCCTTCAATTCTCAGAATTTCGCATAATATTGCATTTTAAGCAAGTTTTCTTGCATTTTGTTTCGTACGAAAAATCATCGAATTTAGCAATATTTTGACGTTTATCATCCCCTTTTCCTTCATGTGATTTAAACAAAATATCATCGAATTAGGCAATATTTTGCCGTTTTCCACGTTTTTGTGAATTTTCAGTCCATGGGTATTAATTCATATATATACGATAAAAATGATGCAAACACATAATTGATTAGATAATAACCTTAAATACTTCATTTTCAATCATCTATTTGTTTCTCGTTAAAATACTGAGTAAGATATTGAAAAGGGGAGAAGTTCGGTTTTTATTGCATATATCGACGTTTCAGCCGCATTATAGCGGTTTTACGTGTACATCTTCCATCGTTAAAATAAACAGAAAATCAAGAACATTTGTGTTATTTCTAACGAAAACACATTGTTTTTTATCATTTGTATTGAAAACAACATTGTCATATGTCTTTTCTTGGAACTAAATAATACGAGACCTCGCTCTATAATTTGAAGGTAAAATCCTCAAATATGGTTAAATAGTGACTTTTTTCACGTTTTTCATGTAGTTTGATAATACGTAAATATATTCATTTTTACCAATATTTCGATACTATTTCATGTAGTATCACGATATGTGATTTGGCCTTCCAATCTCAGAATTTCGCATAATATTGCATTTAAAGCAAGTTTTCTTGCATTTTGTTTCGTACGAAAAATCATCGAAAAATCAATATTTTGACGTTTATCATCCCCTTTTCCTTTATTTGATTTAAACAAAATATCATCGAATTAGGCAATATTTTGCCGTTTTTCCACGTTTTTGTGAATTTTCAGTCTATGGGTATTAATTCATTATATATACGATAAAAATGATGCAAACACATAATTGATTAGATAATAACCTTAAATACTTCATTTTCAATCAACTATATGTTTCTCGTTAAAATACTGAGTAAGATATTGAAAAGGGAAGAAGTTCTGTTTTTATTGCATATATCGACGTTTCAGCCGGAACAGAGCGATTTTCGTGTACATCTTCCATAGGGTAATATAAACGGAAAATCAGGAACATTTTAGTTAATTCCAATGAAAACACTTTGATTTTTATCATTTGTATTCCAAACAACATTGTCATATGTCTTTTCTTGGATCAAAATAATACAAAACCTCGCTCTATGATTTGAAGTTAAAATCCTCAAATATGGTTATATAGTGACTTTTTTCACGTTTTTCATGTAGTTTGATATTACGTAAATATTTTCATTTTTACCAATATTTCGATACTATTTCATGTAGTATCACGATATGTGATTTGGCCTTGAAATCTCAGAATTTCGCATAATATTGCATTTTAAGCAAGTTTTCTTGCATTTTGTTTCGTACGAAAAATCATCGAATTTAGCAATATTTTGACGTTTATCATCCCCTTTTCCTTCATGTGATTTAAACAAAATATCATCGAATTAGGCAATATTTTGCCGTTTTCCACGTTTTTGTGAATTTTCAGTCCATGGGTATTAATTCATATATATACGATAAAAATGATGCAAACACATAATTGATTAGATAATAACCTTAAATACTTCATTTTCAATCATCTATTTGTTTCTCGTTAAAATACTGAGTAAGATATTGAAAAGGGGAGAAGTTCGGTTTTTATTGCATATATCGACGTTTCAGCCGCATTATAGCGGTTTTACGTGTACATCTTCCATCGTTAAAATAAACAGAAAATCAAGAACATTTGTGTTATTTCTAACGAAAACACATTGTTTTTTATCATTTGTATTGAAAACAACATTGTCATATGTCTTTTCTTGGAACTAAATAATACGAGACCTCGCTCTATAATTTGAAGGTAAAATCCTCAAATATGGTTAAATAGTGACTTTTTTCACGTTTTTCATGTAGTTTGATAATACGTAAATATATTCATTTTTACCAATATTTCGATACTATTTCATGTAGTATCACGATATGTGATTTGGCCTTCCAATCTCAGAATTTCGCATAATATTGCATTTAAAGCAAGTTTTCTTGCATTTTGTTTCGTACGAAAAATCATCGAAAAATCAATATTTTGACGTTTATCATCCCCTTTTCCTTTATTTGATTTAAACAAAATATCATCGAATTAGGCAATATTTTGCCGTTTTTCCACGTTTTTGTGAATTTTCAGTCTATGGGTATTAATTCATTATATATACGATAAAAATGATGCAAACACATAATTGATTAGATAATAACCTTAAATACTTCATTTTCAATCAACTATATGTTTCTCGTTAAAATACTGAGTAAGATATTGAAAAGGGAAGAAGTTCTGTTTTTATTGCATATATCGACGTTTCAGCCGGAACAGAGCGATTTTCGTGTACATCTTCCATAGGGTAATATAAACGGAAAATCAGGAACATTTTAGTTAATTCCAATGAAAACACTTTGATTTTTATCATTTGTATTCCAAACAACATTGTCATATGTCTTTTCTTGGATCAAAATAATACAAAACCTCGCTCTATGATTTGAAGTTAAAATCCTCAAATATGGTTATATAGTGACTTTTTTCACGTTTTTCATGTAGTTTGATATTACGTAAATATTTTCATTTTTACCAATATTTCGATACTATTTCATGTAGTATCACGATATGTGATTTGGCCTTGAAATCTCAGAATTTCGCATAATATTGCATTTTAAGCAAGTTTTCTTGCATTTTGTTTCGTACGAAAAATCATCGAATTTAGCAATATTTTGACGTTTATCATCCCCTTTTCCTTCATGTGATTTAAACAAAATATCATCGAATTAGGCAATATTTTGCCGTTTTCCACGTTTTTGTGAATTTTCAGTCCATGGGTATTAATTCATATATATACGATAAAAATGATGCAAACACATAATTGATTAGATAATAACCTTAAATACTTCATTTTCAATCATCTATTTGTTTCTCGTTAAAATACTGAGTAAGATATTGAAAAGGGGAGAAGTTCGGTTTTTATTGCATATATCGACGTTTCAGCCGCATTATAGCGGTTTTACGTGTACATCTTCCATCGTTAAAATAAACAGAAAATCAAGAACATTTGTGTTATTTCTAACGAAAACACATTGTTTTTTATCATTTGTATTGAAAACAACATTGTCATATGTCTTTTCTTGGAACTAAATAATACGAGACCTCGCTCTATAATTTGAAGGTAAAATCCTCAAATATGGTTAAATAGTGACTTTTTTCACGTTTTTCATGTAGTTTGATAATACGTAAATATATTCATTTTTACCAATATTTCGATACTATTTCATGTAGTATCACGATATGTGATTTGGCCTTCCAATCTCAGAATTTCGCATAATATTGCATTTAAAGCAAGTTTTCTTGCATTTTGTTTCGTACGAAAAATCATCGAAAAATCAATATTTTGACGTTTATCATCCCCTTTTCCTTTATTTGATTTAAACAAAATATCATCGAATTAGGCAATATTTTGCCGTTTTTCCACGTTTTTGTGAATTTTCAGTCTATGGGTATTAATTCATTATATATACGATAAAAATGATGCAAACACATAATTGATTAGATAATAACCTTAAATACTTCATTTTCAATCAACTATATGTTTCTCGTTAAAATACTGAGTAAGATATTGAAAAGGGAAGAAGTTCTGTTTTTATTGCATATATCGACGTTTCAGCCGGAACAGAGCGATTTTCGTGTACATCTTCCATAGGGTAATATAAACGGAAAATCAGGAACATTTTAGTTAATTCCAATGAAAACACTTTGATTTTTATCATTTGTATTCCAAACAACATTGTCATATGTCTTTTCTTGGATCAAAATAATACAAAACCTCGCTCTATGATTTGAAGTTAAAATCCTCAAATATGGTTATATAGTGACTTTTTTCACGTTTTTCATGTAGTTTGATATTACGTAAATATTTTCATTTTTACCAATATTTCGATACTATTTCATGTAGTATCACGATATGTGATTTGGCCTTGAAATCTCAGAATTTCGCATAATATTGCATTTTAAGCAAGTTTTCTTGCATTTTGTTTCGTAAGAAAAATCATCGAATTTAGCAATATTTTGACGTTTATCATCCCCTTTTCCTTTATGTGATTTAAACAAAATATCATCTAATTAGGCAATATTTTGCCGTTTTCCACGTTTTTGTGAATTTTCAGTCCATGGGTATTAATTCATATATATACGATAAAAATGATGCAAACACATAATTGATTAGATAATAACCTTAAATACTTCATTTTCAATCATCTATTTGTTTCTCGTTAAAATACTGAGTAAGATATTGAAAAGGGGAGAAGTTCAGTTTTTATTGCATATATCGACGTTTCAGCCGCATTAGAGCGGTTTTACGTGTACATCTTCCATCGTTAATATAAACAGAAAATCAAGAACATTTTAGTTATTTCTAATGAAAACACATTGTTTTTTATCATTTGTATTGGAAACAACATTGTCATATGTCTTTTCTTGGAACTAAATAATACGAGACCTCGCTCTATAATTTGATGGTAAAATCCTCAAATATGGTAAAATAGTGACTTCTTCACTTTAATCATGTAGTTTGATATTACGCAAATATATTCATTTTTACCAATATTTCGATACTATTTCATGTAGTATCACGATATGTGATTTGGCCTTCAAATCTCAGAATTTCGCATAATATTGCATTTTAGGCAAGTTTTCTTGCATTTTGTTTCGTACGAAAAATCATCGAATTTAGCAATATTTTGACGTTTATCATCCCCTTTTCCTTTATTTGATTTAAACAAAATATCATCGAATTAGGCAATATTTTGCCGTTTTCCACGTTTTTGTGAATTTTCAGTCCATGGGAATTAATTCATATATATACGATAAAAATGATGCAAACACATAATTGATTAGATAATAACCTTAAATACTTCATTGCAATCATCTATTTGTTTCTCGTTAAAATACTGAGTAAGATATTGAAAAGGGAAGAAGTTCTGTTTTTATTGCATATATCGACGTTTCAGCCGGAATAGAGCGATTTTCGTGTACATCTTCCATCGGTAATATAAACTGAAAATCAGGAACATTTTAGTTAATTCTAATGAAAACACATTGATTTTTATCATTTGTATTGGAAACAACATTGTCATATGTCTTTTCTTGGATCTAAATAATACGAAACCTCGCTCTATGATTTGAAGGTAAAATCATCAAATATGGTAAAATAGTGACTTTTTCACGTTAATCATGTAGTTTGATATTAGGCAAATATATTCATTTTTACCAATATTCCGATACTATTTCATGTAGTATCACTATATGTGATTTGGCCTTCAAATCTCAGAATTTCGCATAATATTGCATTTTAAGCAAGTTTTCTTGCATTTTGTTTCGTACGAAAAATCATCGAATTTAGCAATATTTTGACGTTTATCATCCCCTCTTCCTTTATTTGATTTAAACAAAATATCATCGAATTAGGCAATATTTTGCCGTTTTCCACGTTTTTGTGAATTTTCAGTCCATGGGAATTAATTCATATATATACGATAAAAATGATGCAAACACATAATTGATTAGATAATAACCTTAAATACTTCATTGCAATCATCTATTTGTTTCTCGTTAAAATACTGAGTAAGATATTGAAAAGGGGAGAAGTTCGGTTTTTATTGCATATATCGACGTTTCAGCCGCATTATAGCGGTTTTACGTGTACATCTTCCATCGTTAAAACAAACAGAAAATCAAGAACATTTGAGTTATTTCTAACGAAAACACATTGTTTTTTATCATTTGTATTGGAAACAACATTGTCATATGTCTTTTCTTGGAACTAAATAATACGAGACCTCGCTCTATAATTTGAAGGTAAAATCCTCAAATATGGTTAAATAGTGACTTTTTTCACGTTTTTCATGTAGTTTGATAATACGTAAATATATTCATTTTTACCAATATTTCGATACTATTTCATGTAGTATCACGATATGTGATTTGGCCTTCCAATCTCAGAATTTCGCATAATATTGCATTTAAAGCAAGTTTTCTTGCATTTTGTTTCGTACGAAAAATCATCGAAAAATCAATATTTTGACGTTTATCATCCCCTTTTCCTTTATTTGATTTAAACAAAATATCATCGAATTAGGCAATATTTTGCCGTTTTTCCACGTTTTTGTGAATTTTCAGTCTATGGGTATTAATTCATTATATATACGATAAAAATGATGCAAACACATAATTGATTAGATAATAACCTTAAATACTTCATTTTCAATCAACTATATGTTTCTCGTTAAAATACTGAGTAAGATATTGAAAAGGGGAGAAGTTCGGTTTTTATTGCATATATCGACGTTTCAGCCGGATTAGAGCGGTTCTTCGTGTACATCTTCCATCGGTAATATAAACGGAAAATCAGGAACATTTTAGTTAATTCTAATGAAAACACAATGATTTTTATCATTTGTATTGGAAACAACATTGTTAAATGTCTTTTCTTGGATCTAAATAATAGGAAACCTCGCTCTATGATTTGAAGTTAAAATCCTCAAATATGGTTAAATAGTGACTTTTTTCACGTTTTTCATGTAGTTTGATATTACGTATATATATTCATTTTTACCAATATTTCGATACTGTTTCATGTAGTATCACGATATGTGATTTGGCCTTCAAATCTCAATATTTCGCATAATATTGCATTTTAAGCAAGTTTTCTTGCATTTTGTTTCGTACGAAAAATCATCGAATTTAGCAATATTTTGACGTTTATCATCTCCTTTTCCTTCATGTGATTTAAACAAAATATCATCGAATTAGGCAATATTTTGCTGTTTTCCACGTGTTTGTTAAATTTCCGTCCATGGGTATTAATTCATATATATACGATAAAAATGATGCAAACACATAATTGATTGGATAATAACCTTAAATACTTCATTTTCAATCAACTATTTGTTACTCGTTAAAATACTGAGTAAGATATTGAAAAGGGGAGAACTTCTGTTTTTATTGCATATATCGACGTTTCAGTCGGAATAGAGCGGTTTTACGTGTACATCTTCCATCGGTAATATAAACGGAAAATCAGGAACATTTTAGTTAATTCTAATGAAAAACATTTATTTTTATCATTTGTATTGGAAACAACATTGTCATATGTCTTTTCTTGGATCTAAATAATACGAAACCTCGCTCTATGATTTGAAGTAAAAATCCTCAAATATGGTTAAATAGTGACTTTTTTCACGTTTTTCATGTAGTTTGATATTACGTAAATATATTCATTTTTACCAATATTTCGATACTATTTCATGTAGTATCACGATATGTGATTTGGCCTTCCAATCTCAGAATTTCGCATAATATTGCATTTAAAGCAAGTTTTCTTGCATTTTGTTTCGTACGAAAAATCATCGAAAAATCAATATTTTGACGTTTATCATCCCCTTTTCCTTTATTTGATTTAAACAAAATATCATCGAATTAGGCAATATTTTGCCGTTTTTCCACGTTTTTGTGAATTTTCAGTCTATGGGTATTAATTCATTATATATACGATAAAAATGATGCAAACACATAATTGATTAGATAATAACCTTAAATACTTCATTTTCAATCAACTATATGTTTCTCGTTAAAATACTGAGTAAGATATTGAAAAGGGAAGAAGTTCTGTTTTTATTGCATATATCGACGTTTCAGCTGGAACAGAGCGATTTTCGTGTACATCTTCCATAGGGTAATATAAACGGAAAATCAGAAACATTTTAGTTAATTCCAATGAAAACACTTTGATTTTTATCATTTGTATTGGAAACAACATTGTCATATATCTTTTCTTGGATCTAAATAATACGAAACCTCGCTCTATGATTTGAAGGTAAAATCCTCAAATATGGTAAAATAGTGAATTTTTCACGTTAATCATGTAGTTTGATATTACGCAAATATATTCACTTTTACCAATATTCCGATACTATTTCATGTAGTATCACGATATGTGATTTGGCCTTCAAATCTCAGAATTTCACATAATATTGCATTTTAAGCAAGTTTTCCTGCATTTTGTTTCGTACGAAAAATCATCGAATTTAGCAATATTTTGACGTTTATCATCCCCTTTTCCTTTATGTGATTTAAACAAAATATTATCGAATTAGGCAATAATTTGCCGTTTTCAACGTTTTTGTGAATTTTCAGTCCATGGGTATTATTTCATATATATACGATGAAAATGATGCAAACACATAATTGATTAGATAATAACCTTAAATACTTCATTTTCAATCATCTATTTGCTTCTCGTTAAAATACTGAGTAAGATATTGAAAAGGGGAGAAGTTCAGTTTTTATTGCATATATCGACGTTTCACCCGCATTAGAGCGGTTTTACGTGTACATTTTCCATCGTTAATATAAACAGAAAATCAAGAACATTTTAGTTATTTCTAATGAAAACACATTGTTTTTTATCATTTGTATTGGAAACAACATTGTCATATGTCTTTTCGTGGAACTAAATAATACGAGACCTCGCTCTATAATTTGAAGGTAAAATCCTCAAATATGGTAAAATAGTGACTTCTTCACTTTAATCATGTAGTTTGATATTACGCATATATATTCATTTTTACCAATATTTCGATACTTTTTCATGTAGTATCACGATATATGATTTGGCCTTCAAATCTCAGAATTTCGCATAATATTGCATTTTAGGCAAGTTTTCTTGCATTTTGTTTCGTACGAAAAATCATCGAATTTAGCAATATTTTGACGTTTATCATCCCCTTTTCCTTTATTTGATTTAAACAAAATATCATCGAATTAGGCAATATTTTGCCGTTTTCCACGTTTTTGTGAATTTTCAGTCCATGGGTATTAATTCATATATATATGATAAAAATGATGCAAACACATAATTGATTAGATAATAACCTTAAATACTTCATTGCAATCATCTATTTGTTTCTCGTTAAAATACTGAGTAAGATATTGAAAAGGGGAGAAGTTCGGTTTTTATTGCATATATCGACGTTTCAGCCGGATTAGAGCGGTTCTTCGTGTACATCTTCCATCGGTAATATAAACGGAAAATCAGGAACATTTTAGTTAATTCTAATGAAAACACATTGATTTTTATCATTTGTATTGGAAACAACATTGTTAAATGTCTTTTCTTGGATCTAAATAATAGGAAACCTCGCTCTATGATTTGAAGTTAAAATCCTCAAATATGGTTAAATAGTGACTTTTTTCACGTTTTTCATGTAGTTTGATATTACGTATATATATTCATTTTTACCAATATTTCGATACTGTTTCATGTAGTATCACGATATGTGATTTGGCCTTCAAATCTCAATATTTCGCATAATATTGCATTTTAAGCAAGTTTTCTTGCATTTTGTTTCGTACGAAAAATCATCGAATTTAGCAATATTTTGACGTTTATCATCTCCTTTTCCTTCATGTGATTTAAACAAAATATCATCGAATTAGGCAATATTTTGCCGTTTTCCACGTGTTTGTTAAATTTCCGTCCATGGGTATTAATTCATATATATACGATAAAAATGATGCAAACACATAATTGATTGGATAATAACCTTAAATACTTCATTTTCAATCAACTATTTGTTACTCGTTAAAATACTGAGTAAGATATTGAAAAGGGGAGAACTTCTGTTTTTATTGCATATATCGACGTTTCAGTCGGAATAGAGCGGTTTTACGTGTACATCTTCCATCGGTAATATAAACGGAAAATCAGGAACATTTTAGTTAATTCTAATGAAAAACATTTATTTTTATCATTTGTATTGGAAACAACATTGTCATATGTCTTTTCTTGGATCTAAATAATACGAAACCTCGCTCTATGATTTGAAGTTAAAATCCTCAAATATGGTTAAATAGTGACTTTTTTCACGTTTTTCATGTAGTTTGATATTACGTAAATATATTCATTTTTACCAATATTTCGATACTATTTCATGTAGTATCACGATATGTGATTTGGCCTTCAAATCTCAGAATTTCGCATAATATTGCATTTTAAGCAAGTTTTCTTACATTTTGTTTCGTACGAAAAATCATCGAATTTAGCAATATTTTGACGTTCATCATCCCTTTTTCCTTTATGTGATTTAAACAAAATATCATCGAATTAGGCAATATTTTGCCGTTTTCCACGTTTTTGTGAATTTTCAGTCCATGGGTATTAATTCATTATATATACGATAAAAATGATGCAAACACATAATTGATTAGATAATAACTGTAAATACTTCATTGCAATCATCTATTTGTTTCTCGTTAAAATACTGAGTAAGATATTGAAAAGGGGGAGAAGTTCGGTTTTTATTGCATATATCGACGTTTCAGCCGGATTAGAGCGGTTTTCGTGTACATCTTCCATCGGTAATATAAACGGAAAATCAAGAACATTTTAGTTATTTCTAATGAAAACACATTGATTTTTATAATTTGTATTGGAAACAACATTGTCATATGTCTTTTCTTGGATCTAAATAATACGAAACCTCGCTCTATGATTTGAAGGTAAAATCCTCAAATATGGTAAAATAGTGAATTTTTCACGTTAATCATGTAGTTTGATATTACGCAAATATATTCACTTTTACCAATATTCCGATACTATTTCATGTAGTATCACGATATGTGATTTGGCCTTCAAATCTCAGAATTTCGCATAATATTGCATTTTAAGCAAGTTTTCTTGCATTTTGTTTCGTACGAAAAATCATCGAATTAAGCAATATTTTGACGTTTATCATCCCCTTTTCCTTTATGTGATTTAAACAAAATATTATCGAATTAGGCAATAATTTGCCGTTTTCCACGTTTTTGTGAATTTTCAGTCCATGGGTATTAATTCATATATATACGATAAAAATGATGCAAACACATAATTGATTAGATAATAACCTTAAATACTTCATTTTCAATCATCTATTTGTTTCTCGTTAAAATACTGAGTAAGATATTGAAAAGGGGAGAAGTTCGGTTTTTATTGCATATATCGACGTTTCAGCCGCATTAGAGCGGTTTTACGTGTACATCTTCCATCGTTAATATAAACAGAAAATCAAGAACATTTTAGTTATTTCTAATGAAAACACATTGTTTTTTATCATTTGTATTGGAAACAACATTGTCATATGTCTTTTCTTGGAACTAATTAATACGAGACCTCGCTCTATAATTTGAAGGTAAAATCCTCAAATAAGGTAAAATAGTGATTTCTTCACATTAATCATGTAGTTTGATATTACGCAAATATATTCATTTTTACCAATATTTCGATACTATTTCATGTAGTATCACGATATGTGATTTGGCCTTCAAATCTCAGAATTTCGCATAATATTGCATTTTAGGCAAGTTTTCTTGCATTTTGTTTCGTACGAAAAATCATCGAATTTAGCAATATTTTGACGTTTATAATCCCCTTTTCCTATATTTGATTTAAACAAAATATCATCGAATTAGGCAATATTTTGCCGTTTTCCACGTTTTTGTGAATTTTCAGTCCATGGGTATTAATTCATATATATACGATAAAAATGATGCAAACACATAATTGATTAGATAATAACCTTAAATACTTCATTGCAATCATCTATTTGTTTCTCGTTAAAATACTGAGTAAGATATTGAAAAGGGGAGAAGTTCGGTTTTTATTGCATATATCGACGTTTCAGCCGGATTACAGCGGTTCTTCGTGTACATCTTCCATCGGTAATATAAACGGAAAATCAGGAACATTTTAGTTAATTCTAATGAAAACACATTGATTTTTATAATTTGTATTGGAAACAACATTGTCATATGTCTTTTCTTGGATCTAAATAATACGAAACCTCGCTCTATGATTTGAAGTTAAAATCCTCAAATATGGTTAAATAGTGACTTTTTTCACGTTTTTCATGTAGTTTGATATTACGTAAATATATTCATTTTTACCAATATTTCGATACTGTTTCATGTAGTATCACGATATATGATTTGGCCTTCAAATCTCAATATTTCGCATAATATTGCATTTTAAGCAAGTTTTCTTGCATTTTGTTTCGTACGAAAAATCATCGAATTTAGCAATATTTTGACGTTTATCATCCCCTTTTCCTTCATGTGACTTAAACAAAATATCATCGAATTTGGCAATATTTTGCCGTTTTCCACGTTTTTGTGAATTTTCAGTCCATTGGTATTAATTCATATATATACTATAAAAATGATGCAAACACATAATTGATTAGATAATAACCTTAAATACTTCATTTTCAATCATCTATTTGTTTGTCGTTAAAATACTGAGTAAGATATTGAAAAGAGGAGAAGTTCTGTTTTTATTGCATATATCGACGTTTCAGCCGGATTAGAGCGGTTTTACGTGTACATCTTCCTTCGTTAATATAAACGGAAAATCAGGAACATTTTAGTTAATTCTAAGGAAAACACATTGATTTTTATCATTTGTATTGGAAACAACATTGTCATATATCTTTTCTTGGATCTAAATAATTCGAAACCTCGCTCTATGATTTGAAGGTAAAATCCTCAAATATGGTAAAATAGTGACTTTTTCACGTTAATCATGTAGTTTGATATTACGCAAATATATTCATTTTTACCAATATTCCGATAGTATTTCATGTAGTATCACGATATGTGATTTGGCCTTCAAATCTCAGAATTTCGCATAATATTGCATTTTAAGCAAGTTTTCTTGCATTTTGTTTCGTACGAAAAATCATCTAATTTAGCAATATTTTGACGTTTATCATCTCTTTTTCCTTCATGTGATTTAAACAAAATATCATCGAATTAGGCAATATTTTGCCGTTTTCCACGTTTTTGTGAATTTTCAGTTTATGGATATTAATTCATATATATACGATAAAAATGATGCAAACACATAATTGATAAATTAATAACCTTAAATACTTCATTGCAATCATCTATTTGTTTCTCGTTAAAATAATGAGTAAGATATTGAAAAGGGGAGAAGTTCGGTTTTTATTGCATATATCGACGTTTCAGCCGGATTAGAGCTGTTTTACGTGTACATCTTCCATCGGTAATATAAACGGAAAATCAGGAACATTTTGTTTAATTCTAATGAAAACACATTGATTTTTATCATTTTTATTGGAAACAACATTGTCATATGTCTTTTCTTGGATCTAAATAATACGAAACCTCGCTCTATGATTTGAAGTTAAAATCCTCAAATATGGTTAAATAGTGACTTTTTTCACGTTTTTCATGTAGTTTGATATTACGTAAATATATTCATTTTTACCAATATTTCGATACTATTTCATGTAGTATCACGATATGTGATTTGGCCTTCAAATCTCAGAATTTCGCATAATATTGCATTTTAAGCAAGTTTTCTTACATTTTGTTTCGTACGAAAAATCATCGAATTTAGCAATATTTTGACGTTCATCATCCCTTTTTCCTTCATGTGATTTAAACAAAATATCATCAAATTAGGCAATATTTTGCCGTTTTCCACGTTTTTGTGAATTTTCAGTCCATGGGTATTAATTCATTATATATACGATAAAAATGATGCAAACACATAATTGATTAGATAATAACCTTAAATACTTCATTTTCAATCAACTATTTGTTTCTCGTTAAAATACTGAGTAAGATATTGAAAAGGGAAGAAGTTCTGTTTTTATTGCATATATCGACGTTTCAGCCGGAATAGAGAGATTTTCGTGTACATCTTCCATCGGTAATATAAACGGAAAATCAGGAACATTTTAGTTAATTCCAATGAAAACACTTTGATTTTTATCATTTGTATTGGAAACAACATTGTCATATGTCTTTTCTTGGATCAAAATAAAACGAAATCTCGCTCTTTGATTCTAAGTTAAAATCCTCAAATATGGTTAAATAGTGACTTTTTCACGATTTTCATGTAGTTTGATATTAAGTAAATATATTCATTTTTACCAATATTTCGATACTATTTCATGTAGTATCACGATATGTGATTTGGCCTTCAAATCTCAGAATTTCGCATAATATTGCATTTTAAGCAAGTTTTCTTAAATTTTGTTTCGTACGAAAAATCATCGAATTTAGCAATATTTTGACGTTTATCATCCCCTTTTCCTTCATGTGACTTAACCAAAATATCGTCGAATTTGGCAATATTTTGCCGTTTTCCACGTTTTTGTGAATTTTCAGTCCATTGGTATTAATTCATATATATACTATAAAAATGATGCAAACACATAATTGATAAGATAATAACCTTAAATACTTCATTTTCAATCATCTATTTGTTTGTCGTTAAAATACTGAGTAAGATATTGAAAAGGGGAGAAGTTCGGTTTTTATTGCATATATCGACGTTTCAGCCGGATTAGAGCGGTTTTACGTGTACATCTTCCCTCGTTAATATAAACGGAAAATCAAGAACATTTTAGTTATTTCTAATGAAAACTCATTGTTTTTTATCATTTGTATTGGAAACAACATTGTCATATGTCTTTTCTTGGAACTAAATAATACGAAACCTCGCTCTATGATTTGAAGGTAAAATCCTCAAATATGGTAAAATAGTGACTTTTTCACGTTAATCATGTAGTTTGATATTCCGCAAATATATTCATTTTTACCAATATTTCGATACTATTTCATGTAGTATCACGATATGTGATTTGACCTTTAAATCTCAGAATTTCGCATAATATTGCATTTTAAGCAAGTTTTCTTGCATTTTCTTTCGTACGAAAAATCAACGTATTTAGCAATATTTTGACGTTTATCATCCCCTTTTCCTTTATTTGATTTAAACAAAATATCATCGAATTAGGCAATATTTTGCCGTTTTTCCACGTTTTTGTGAATTTTCAGTCTATGGGTATTAATTCATTATATATACGATAAAAATGATGCAAACACATAATTGATTAGATAATAACCTTAAATACTTCATTTTCGTTCAACTATTTGTTTCTCGTTAAAATACTGAGTAAGATATTAAAAAGGGGAGAAGTTCTGTTTTTATTGCATATATCAACGTTTCAGCCGGAATAGAGCGATTTTCCTGTATATCTTCCATAGGTAATAAAAACGGAAAATCAGGAACATTTTAGTTAATTCTAATGAAAACAAATTGATTTTTATCATTTGTATTAGAAACAACATTGTCATATTTCTTTTCTTGGATCAAAATAATACGAAACCTCGCTCTATGATTTGAAGTTAAAATCCTCAAATATGGTTAAATAGTGACTTTTTCACGTTAATCATGTAGTTTGATATTACGCAAATATATTAATTTTTACCAATATTTCGATACTATTTCATGTAGTATCACGATATGTGATTTGGCCTTCAAATCTCAGAATTTCGCATAATATTGCATTTTAAGCAAGTTTTCTTGCATTTTGTTTCGTACGAAAAATCATCGAATTTATCAATATTTTGACGTTTATCATCCCCTTTTCCTTTATTTGATTTAAACAAAATATCATCGAATTAGGCAATATTTTGCCGTTTTTCCACGTTTTTGTGAATTTTCAGTCTATGGGTATTAATTCATTATATATACGATAAAAATGATGCAAACACATAATTGATTAGATAATAACCTTAAATACTTTATTTTCAATCAACTATTTGTTTTTCGTTAAAATACTGAGTAAGATATTGAAAAGGGAAGAAGTTCTGTTTTTTATTGCATATATCGACGTTTCAGCCGGAATAGAGCGATTTTCGTGTACATCTTCCATCGGTAATATAAATGGAAAATCAGGAACATTTTAGTTAATTCCAATGAAAACACTTTGATTTTTATCATTTGTATTGGAAACAACATTGTCATATGTCTTTTCTTGGATCAAAATAATACGAAACCTCGCTCTATGATTCGAAGTTAAAATCCTCAAATATGGTTATATAGTGACTTTTTCACGATTTTCAGGTAGTTTGATATTACGCAAATATATTCATTTTTACCAATATTCCGATAGTATTTCATGTAGTATCACGATATGTGATTTTGCCTTCAAATCTCAGAAATTTCGCATAATATTGCATTTTAAGCAAGTTTTCTTGCATTTTGTTTCGTACGAAAAATCATCGAATTTAGCAATATTTTGACGTTTATCATCCCCTTTCCTTTATGTGATTTAAACAAAATATCATCGAATTAGGCAATATTTTGCCGTTTTCCACGTTTTTGTGAATTTTCAGTCCATGGGTATTAATTCATATATATACGATAAAAATGATGCAAACACATAATTGATTAGATAATAACCTTAAATACTTCATTGCAATCATCTATTTGTTTCTCGTTAAAATACTGAGTAAGATATTGAAAAAGGGAGAAGTTCGGTTATTATTGCATATATCGACGTTTCAGCCGGAGTAGAGCGGTTTTACGTGTACATCTTCCATCGGTAATATAAACGGAAAATCAGGAACATTTTAGTTAATTCTAGCGAAAACACATTGATTTTTATCATTTGTATTGGAAACGACATTGTCATATGTCTTTTCTTGGATCTAAATAATACGAAACCTCTCTCTATGATTTGAAGTTAAAATCCTCAAATATGGTTAAATAGTGACTTTTTTCACGTTTTTCATGTAGTTTGATATTACGTTAATATATTCATTTATACCAATATTTCGATACTATTTCATGTAGTATCACGATATGTGATTTGGTCTTCAAATCTCAGAATTTCGCATAATATTGCATTTTAAGCAAGTTTTCTTGCATTTTCTTTCGTACGAAAAATCATCGAATTTAGCAATATTTTGACGTTTATCAACCCTTTTTCGTTTATGTGATTTAAACAAAATATCATCGAATTAGGCAATATTTTGCCGTTTTCCACGTTTTTGTGAATTTTCAGTCCATGGGTATTAATTCATATATATACGATACAAATGATGCAAACACATAATTGATTAGATAATAACCTTAAATACTTCATTGCAATCATCTATTTGTTTCTCGTTAAAATACTGAGTAAGATATTGAAAAGGGGGAGAAGTTCGGTTTTTATTGCATATATCGACGTTTCAGCCGGATTAGAGCGGTTTTACGTGTACATCTTCCATCGATAATATAAACGGAAAATCAGTAACATTTTAGTTAATTCTAATGAAAACACATTGATTTTTATCATTTGTATTGGAAACAACATTGTCATATGTCTTTTCTTGGATCTAAATAATACGAAACCTCGAACTATGATTTGAAGGTAAAATCCTCAAATATGGTAAAATAGTGACTTTCACGTTAATCATGTAGTTTGATATTAGGCAAATATATTAATTTTTACCAATATTCCGATACTATTTCATGTAGTATCACTATATGTGATTTGGCCTTCAAATCTCAGAATTTCGCATAATATTGCATTTTAAGCAAGTTTTCTTGCATTTTGTTTCGTACGAAAAATCATCGAATTTAGCAATATTTTGACGTTTATCATCCCTTTTTCCTTTATTTGATTGAAAAAAAATATCATGGAATTAGGCAATATTTTGCCGTTTTTCCACGTTTTTGTAAATTTTCAGTCCATGGGTATTAATTCATATATATACGATAAAATGATGCAAACACGTAATTGAATAGATAATAACCTAAAATATTTCAGTGCAATCATCTATTTGTTTCTCGTTAAAATACTGAGTAAGATATTGAAAAGGGGGAGAAGTTCGGTTTTTATTGCATATATCGACGTTTCAGCCGGATTAGAGCGGTTTTACGTGTACATCTTCCATCGGTAATATAAACGGAAAATCAGGAACATTTTAGTTATTTCTAATGAAAACACATTGATTTTTATCATTTGTATTGGAAACAGCATTGTCCTATGTCTTTTCTTGGATCAAAATAATGCGAAACCTCGCTCTATGATTTGAAGTTAAAATCCTCAAATATGGTTAAATAGTGACTTTTTTCACGTTTTTTATGTAGTTTGATATTACGTAAATATATTCATTTTACCAATATTTCGATACTATTTCATGTAGTATCACGATATGTGAATTGGTCTTGAAATCTCAGAATTTCGCATAATATTGCATTTTAAGCAAGTTTTCTTGCATTTTGTTTCGTACTAAAAATCATCGAATTTAGCAATATTTTGACGTTTATCATCTCCTTTTCCTGCATGTGATTTAAACAAAATATCATCGAATTAGGCAATGTTTTGCCGTTTTCCACGTTTTTGTGAATTTTCAGTCCATGGGTATTAATTCATATATATACGATAAAAATGATGCAAACACATAATTGATTAGATAATAACCTTAAATACTTCATTGCACTCATCTATTTGTTTCTCGTTAAAATACTGAGTAAGATATTGAAAAAGGGAGAAGTTCGGTTTTTATTGCATATATCGACGTTTCAGCCGGAGTTGAGCGGTTTTACGTGTACATCTTCCATCGCTAATGTAAACGGAAAATCAGGAACATTTTAGTTAATTCTAATGAAAACACATTGATTTTTATCATTTGTATTGGAAACAACATTGTCATATATCTTTTCTTGGATCTAAATAATACGAAACCTCTCTCGATGATTTGAAGTTAAAATCCTCAAATATGGTTAAATAGTGACTTTTTTCACGTTTTTCATGTAGATTGATATTACGTAAATATATTCTTTTTTACCAATATTTCGATACTATTTCATGTAGTATCACGATATGTGATTTGGTCTTCAAATCTCAGAATTTCGCATAATATTGCATTTTAAGCAAGTTTTCTTGCATTTTGTTTCGTACGAAAAATCATCGAATTTAGCAATATTTTGACGTTTATCATCCCCTTTTCCTTTATTTGATTTAAACAAAATATCATGGAATTAGGCAATATTTTGCCGTTTTTCCACGTTTTTGTAAATTTTCAGTCCATGGGAATTAATTCATATATATACGATAAAATGATGCAAACACATAATTGAATAGATAATAACCTAAAATACTTCATTGCAATCATCTATTTGTTTCTCGTTAAAATACTGAGTAAGATATTGAAAAGGGGGAGAAGTTCGGTTTTTATTGCATATATCGACGTTTCAGCCGGATTAGAGCGGTTTTACGTGTACATCTTCCATCGATAATATAAACGGAAAATCAGTAACATTTTAGTTAATTCTAATGAAAACACATTGATTTTTATCATTTGTATTGGAAACAACATTGTCATATGTCTTTTCTTGGATCTAAATAATACGAAACCTCGAACTATGATTTGAAGGTAAAATCCTCAAATATGGTAAAATAGTGACTTTCACGTTAATCATGTAGTTCGATATTAGGCAAATATATTAATTTTTACCAATATTCCGATACTATTTCATGTAGTATCACTATATGTGATTTGGCCTTCAAATCTCAGAATTTCGCATAATATTGCATTTTAAGCAAGTTTTCTTGCATTTTGTTTCGTACGAAAAATCATCGAATTTAGCAATATTTTGACGTTTATCATCCCTTTTTCCTTTATTTGATTGAAAAAAAATATCATGGAATTAGGCAATATTTTGCCGTTTTTCCACGTTTTTGTAAATTTTCAGTCCATGGGTATTAATTCATATATATACGATAAAATGATGCAAACACGTAATTGAATAGATAATAACCTAAAATATTTCAGTGCAATCATCTATTTGTTTCTCGTTAAAATACTGAGTAAGATATTGAAAAGGGGGAGAAGTTCGGTTTTTATTGCATATATCGACGTTTCAGCCGGATTAGAGCGGTTTTACGTGTACATCTTCCATCGGTAATATAAACGGAAAATCAGGAACATTTTAGTTATTTCTAATGAAAACACATTGATTTTTATCATTTGTATTGGAAACAGCATTGTCCTATGTCTTTTCTTGGATCAAAATAATGCGAAACCTCGCTCTATGATTTGAAGTTAAAATCCTCAAATATGGTTAAATAGTGACTTTTTTCACGTTTTTTATGTAGTTTGATATTACGTAAATATATTCATTTTACCAATATTTCGATACTATTTCATGTAGTATCACGATATGTGAATTGGTCTTGAAATCTCAGAATTTCGCATAATATTGCATTTTAAGCAAGTTTTCTTGCATTTTGTTTCGTACTAAAAATCATCGAATTTAGCAATATTTTGACGTTTATCATCTCCTTTTCCTGCATGTGATTTAAACAAAATATCATCGAATTAGGCAATGTTTTGCCGTTTTCCACGTTTTTGTGAATTTTCAGTCCATGGGTATTAATTCATATATATACGATAAAAATGATGCAAACACATAATTGATTAGATAATAACCTTAAATACTTCATTGCACTCATCTATTTGTTTCTCGTTAAAATACTGAGTAAGATATTGAAAAAGGGAGAAGTTCGGTTTTTATTGCATATATCGACGTTTCAGCCGGAGTTGAGCGGTTTTACGTGTACATCTTCCATCGCTAATGTAAACGGAAAATCAGGAACATTTTAGTTAATTCTAATGAAAACACATTGATTTTTATCATTTGTATTGGAAACAACATTGTCATATATCTTTTCTTGGATCTAAATAATACGAAACCTCTCTCGATGATTTGAAGTTAAAATCCTCAAATATGGTTAAATAGTGACTTTTTTCACGTTTTTCATGTAGATTGATATTACGTAAATATATTCTTTTTTACCAATATTTCGATACTATTTCATGTAGTATCACGATATGTGATTTGGTCTTCAAATCTCAGAATTTCGCATAATATTGCATTTTAAGCAAGTTTTCTTGCATTTTGTTTCGTACGAAAAATCATCGAATTTAGCAATATTTTGACGTTTATCATCCCCTTTTCCTTTATTTGATTTAAACAAAATATCATGGAATTAGGCAATATTTTGCCGTTTTTCCACGTTTTTGTAAATTTTCAGTCCATGGGAATTAATTCATATATATACGATAAAATGATGCAAACACATAATTGAATAGATAATAACCTAAAATACTTCATTGCAATCATCTATTTGTTTCTCGTTAAAATACTGAGTAAAATATTGAAAAGGGGGAGAAGTTCGGTTTTTATTGCATATATCGACGTTTCAGCCGGATTAGAGCGGTTTTACGTGTACATCTTCCATCGGTAATATAAACGGAAAATCAGGAACATTTTAGTTAATTCTAATGAAAACACATTGATTTTTATCATTTGTATTGGAAACAACATTGTCATATATCTTTTCTTGGATCTAAATAATACGAAACCTCTCTCTATGATTTGAAGTTAAAATCCTCAAATATGGTTAAATAGTGACTTTTTTCACGTTTTTCATGTAGATTGATATTACGTAAATATATTCTTTTTTACCAATATTTCGATACTATTTCATGTAGTATCACGATATGTGATTTGGCCTTCAAATCTCAGAATTTCGCATAATATTGCATTTTAAGCAAGTTTTCTTGCATTTTCTTTCGTACGAAAAATCATCGAATTTAGCAATATTTTGGCGTTTATCAACCCTTTTTCCTTTATGTGATTTAAACAAAATATCATCGAATTAGGCAATATTTTGCCGTTTTCCACGTTTTTGTGAATTTTCAGTCCATGGGTATTAATTCATATATATACGATACAAATGATGCAAACACATAATTTATTAGATAATAACCTTAAATACTTCATTGCAATCATCTATTTGTTTCTCGTTAAAATACTGAGTAAGATATTGAAAAGGGGGAGAAGTTCGGTTTTTATTGCATATATCGACGTTTCAGCCGGATTAGAGCGGTTTTACGTGTACATCTTCCATTGGTAATATAAACGGAAAATCAGGAACATTTTAGTTAATTCTAATGAAAACACATTGATTTTTATCATTTGTATTGGAAACAACATTGTCATATGTCTTTTCTTTGATCTAAATAATACGAAACCTCGAACTATGATTTGAAGGTAAAATCCTCAAATATGGTAAAATAGTGACTTTCACGTTAATCATGTAGTTTGATATTAGGCAAATATATTAATTTTTACCAATATTCCGATACTATTTCATGTACTATCACTATATGTGATTTGGCCTTCAAATCTCAGAATTTCGCATAATATTGCATTTTAAGCAAGTTTTCTTGCATTTTGTTTCGTACGAAAAATCATCGAATTTAGCAATATTTTGACGTTTATCATCCCTTTTTCCTTTATTTGATTGAAAAAAAATATCATGGAATTAGGCAATATTTTGCCGTTTTTCCACGTTTCTGTAAATTTTCAGTCCATGGGTATTAATTCATATATATACGATAAAATGATGCAAACACGTAATTGAATAGATAATAACCTAAAATATTTCATTGCAATCATCTATTTGTTTCTCGTTAAAATACTGAGTAAGATATTGAAAAGGGGGAGAAGTTCGGTTTTTATTGCATATATCGACGTTTCAGCCGGATTAGAGCGGTTTTACGTGTACATCTTCCATCGGTAATATAAACATAAAATCAGGAACATTTTAGTTATTTCTAATGAAAACACATTGATTTTTATCATTTGTATTGGAAACAGCATTGTCCTATGTCTTTTCTTGGATCAAAATAATACGAAACCTCGCTCTATGATTTGAAGTTAAAATCCTCAAATATGGTTAAATAGTGACTTTTTTCACGTTTTTTATGTAGTGTGATATTACGTAAATATATTCATTTTTACCAATATTTCGATACTATTTCATGTAGTATCACGATATGTGAATTGGTCTTGAAATCTCAGAATTTCGCATAATATTGCATTTTAAGCAAGTTTTCTTGCATTTTGTTTCGTACGAAAAATCATCGAATTTAGCAATATTTTGACGTTTATCATCTCCTTTTCCTGCATGTGATTTAAACAAAATATCATCGAATTAGGCAATATTTTGCCGTTTTCCACGTTTTTGTGAATTTTCAGTCCATGGGTATTAATTCATATATATACGATAAAAATGATGCAAACACATAATTGATTAGATAATAACCTTAAATACTTCATTGCACTCATCTATTTGTTTCTCGTTAAAATACTGAGTAAGATATTGAAAAAGGGAGAAGTTCGGTTTTTATTGCATATATCGACGTTTCAGCCGGAGTAGAGCGGTTTTACGTGTACATCTTCCATCGCTAATGTAAACGGAAAATCAGGAACATTTTAGTTAATTCTAATGAAAACACATTGATTTTTATCATTTGTATTGGAAACAACATTGTCATATATCTTTTCTTGGATCTAAATAATACGAAACCTCTCTCGATGATTTGAAGTTAAAATCCTCAAATATGGTTAAATAGTGACTTTTTTCACGTTTTTCATGTAGATTGACATTACGTAAATATATTCTTTTTTACCAATATTTCGATACTATTTCATGTAGTATCACGATATGTGATTTGGTCTTCAAATCTCAGAATTTCGCATAATATTGCATTTTAAGCAAGTTTTCTTGCATTTTGTTTCGTACGAAAAATCATCGAATTTAGCAATATTTTGACGTTTATCATCCCCTTTTCCTTTATTTGATTTAAACAAAATATCATGGAATTAGGCAATATTTTGCCGTTTTTCCACGTTTTTGTAAATTTTCAGTCCATGGGAATTAATTCATATATATACGATAAAATGATGCAAACACATAATTGAATAGATAATAACCTAAAATACTTCATTGCAATCATCTATTTGTTTCTCGTTAAAATACTGAGTAAGATATTGAAAAGGGGGAGAAGTTCGGTTTTTATTGCATATATCGACGTTTCAGCCGGATTAGAGCGGTTTTACGTGTACATCTTCCATCGGTAATATAAACGGAAAATCAGGAACATTTTAGTTAATTCTAATGAAAACACATTGATTTTTATCATTTGTATTGGAAACAACATTGTCATATATCTTTTCTTGGATCTAAATAATACGAAACCTGTCTCTATGATTTGAAGTTAAAATCCTCAAATATGGTTAAATAGTGACTTTTTTCACGTTTTTCATGTAGATTGATATTTCGTAAATATATTCTTTTTTACCAATATTTCGATACTATTTCATGTAGTATCACGATATGTGATTTGGCCTTCAAATCTCAGAATTTCGCATAATATTGCATTTTAAGCAAGTTTTCTTGCATTTTCTTTCGTACGAAAAATCATCGAATTTAGCAATATTTTGGCGTTTATCAACCCTTTTTCCTTTATGTGATTTAAACAAAATATCATCGAATTAGGCAATATTTTGCCGTTTTCCACGTTTTTGTGAATTTTCAGTCCATGGGTATTAATTCATATATATACGATACAAATGATGCAAACACATAATTTATTAGATAATAACCTTAAATACTTCATTGCAATCATCTATTTGTTTCTCGTTAAAATACTGAGTAAGATATTGAAAAGGGGGAGAAGTTCGGTTTTTATTGCATATATCGACGTTTCAGCCGGATTAGAGCGGTTTTACGTGTACATCTTCCATCGGTAATATAAACGGAAAATCAGGAACATTTTAGTTAATTCTAATGAAAACACATTGATTTTTATCATTTGTATTGGAAACAAAATTGTCATGAGTCTTTTCTTTGATCTAAATAATACGAAACCTCGAACTATGATTTGAAGGTAAAATCCTCAAATATGGTAAAATAGTGACTTTCACGTTAATCATGTAGTTTGATATTAGGCATATATATTAATTTTTACCAATATTCCGATACTATTTCATGTAGTATCACTATATGTGATTTGGCCTTCAAATCTCAGAATTTCGCATAATATTGCATTTTAAGCAAGTTTTCTTGCATTTTGTTTCGTACGAAAAATCATCGAATTTAGCAATATTTTGACGTTTATCATCCCTTTTTCCCTTATTTGATTGAAAAAAAATATCATGGAATTAGGCAATATTTTGCCGTTTTTCCACGTTTCTGTAAATTTTCAGTCCATGGGTATTAATTCATATATATACGATAAAATGATGCAAACACGTAATTGAATAGATAATAACCTAAAATATTTCATTGCAATCATCTATTTGTTTCTCGTTAAAATACTGAGTAAGATATTGAAAAGGGGGAGAAGTTCGGTTTTTATTGCATATATCGACGTTTCAGCCGGATTAGAGCGGTTTTACGTGTACATCTTCCATCGGTAATATAAACGGAAAATCAGGAACATTTTAGTTATTTCTAATGAAAACACATTGATTTTTATCATTTGTATTGGAAACAGCATTGTCCTATGTCTTTTCTTGGATCAAAATAATACGAAACCTCGCTCTATGATTTGAAGTTAAAATCCTCAAATATGGTTAAATAGTGACTTTTTTCACGTTTTTTATGTAGTGTGATATTACGTAAATATATTCATTTTTACCAATATTTCGATACTATTTCATGTAGTATCACGATATGTGAATTGGTCTTGAAATCTCAGAATTTCGCATAATATTGCATTTTAAGCAAGTTTTCTTGCATTTTGTTTCGTACGAAAAATCATCGAATTTAGCAATATTTTGACGTTTATCATCTCCTTTTCCTGCATGTGATTTAAACAAAATATCATCGAATTAGGCAATATTTTGCCGTTTTCCACGTTTTTGTGAATTTTCAGTCCATGGGTATTAATTCATATATATACGATAAAAATGATGCAAACACATAATTGATTAGATAATAACCTTAAATACTTCATTGCACTCATCTATTTGTTTCTCGTTAAAATACTGAGTAAGATATTGAAAAAGGGAGAAGTTCGGTTTTTATTGCATATATCGACGTTTCAGCCGGAGTAGAGCGGTTTTACGTGTACATCTTCCATCGCTAATGTAAACGGAAAATCAGGAACATTTTTGTTAATTCTAATGAAAACACATTGATTTTTATCATTTGTATTGGAAACAACATTGTCATATATCTTTTCTTGGATCTAAATAATACGAAACCTCTCTCTATGATTTGAAGTTAAAATCCTCAAATATGGTTAAATAGTGACTTTTTTCACGTTTTTCATGTAGATTGATATTACGTAAATATATTCTTTTTTACCAATATTTCGATACTATTTCATGTAGTATCACGATATGTGATTTGGTCTTCAAATCTCAGAATTTCGCATAATATTGCATTTTAAGCAAGTTTTCTTGCATTTTGTTTCGTACGAAAAATCATCGAATTTAGCAATATTTTGACGTTTATCATCCCCTTTTCCATTATTTGATTTTAACAAAATATCATGGAATTAGGCAATATTTTGCCGTTTTTCCACGTTTTTGTAAATTTTCAGTCCATGGGAATTAATTCATATATATACGATAAAATGATACAAACACATAATTGAATAGATAATAACCTAAAATACTTCATTGCAATCATCTATTTGTTTCTCGTTAAAATACTGAGTAAGATATTGAAAAGGGGGAGAAGTTCGGTTTTTATTGCATATATCGACGTTTCAGCCGGATTAGAGCGGTTTTACGTGTACATCTTCCATCGGTAATATAAACGGAAAATCAGGAACATTTTAGTTAATTCTAATGAAAACACATTGATTTTTATCATTTGTATTGGAAACAACATTGTCATATGTCTTTTCTTGGATCAAAATAATATGACACCTCGCTCTAAGATTTGAAGTTAAAATCCTCAAATATGGTTAAATAGTGACTTTTTTCACGTTTTTTATGTAGTTTGATATTACGTAAATATATTCATTTTTACCAATATTTCGATACTATTTCATGTAGTATTACGATATGTGAATTGGTCTTGAAATCTCAGAATTTCGCATAATATTGCATTTTAAGCAAGTTTTCTTGCATTTTGTTTCGTACGAAAAATCATCGAATTCAGCAATATTTTGACGTTTATCATCTCCTTTTCCTGCATGTGATTTAAACAAAATATCATCGAATTAGGCAATATTTTGCCGTTTTCCACGTTTTTGTGAATTTTCAGTCCATGGGTATTAATTCATATATATACGATAAAAATGATGCAAACACATAATTGATTAGATAATAACCTTAAATACTTCATTGCAATCATCTATTTGTTTCTTGTTAAAATACTGAGTAAGATATTGAAAAAGGGAGAAGTTCGGTTATTATTGCATATATCGACGTTTCAGCCGGAGTAGAGCGGTTTTACGTGTACATCATCCATCGGTAATATAAACGGAAAATCAGGAACATTTTAGTTAATTCTAATGAAAACACATTGATTTTTATCATTTGTATTGGAAACAACATTGTCATATGTCTTTTCTTGGATCTAAATAATACGAAACCTCTCTCTATGATTTGAAGTTAAAATCCTCAAATATGGTTAAATAGTGACTTTTTTCACGTTTTTCATGTAGTTTGATATTACGTAAATATATTCATTTTTACCAATATTTCGATACTATTTCATGTAGTATCACGATATGTGATTTGGCCTTCAAATCTCAGAATTTCGCATAATATTGCATTTTAAGCAAGTTTTCTTGCATTTTCTTTCGTACGAAAAATCATCGAATTTAGCAATATTTTGACGTTTATCAACCCTTTTTCCTTTATGTGATTTAAACAAAATATCATCGAATTAGGCAATATTTTGCCGTTTTCCACGTTTTTGTGAATTTTCAGTCCATGGGTATTAATTCATATATATACGATAAAAATGATGCAAACACATAATTGATTAGATAATAACCTTAAATACTTCATTGCAATCATCTATTTGTTTCTTGTTAAAATACTGAGTAAGATATTGAAAAAGGGAGAAGTTCGGTTATTATTGCATATATCGACGTTTCAGCCGGAGTAGAGCGGTTTTACGTGTACATCTTCCATCGGTAATATAAACGGAAAATCAGGAACATTTTAGTTAATTCTAATGAAAACACATTGATTTTTATCATTTGTATTGGAAACAACATTGTCATATGTCTTTTCTTGGATCTAAATAATACGAAACCTCTCTCTATGATTTGAAGTTAAAATCCTCAAATATGGTTAAATAGTGACTTTTTTCACGTTTTTCATGTAGTTTGATATTACGTAAATATATTCATTTTTACCAATATTTCGATACTATTTCATGTAGTATCACGATATGTGATTTGGCCTTCAAATCTCAGAATTTCGCATAATATTGCATTTTAAGCAAGTTTTCTTTCATTTTCTTTCGTACGAAAAATCATCGAATTTAGCAATATTTTGACGTTTATCAACCCTTTTTCCTTTATGTGATTTAAACAAAATATCATCGAATTAGGCAATATTTTGCCGTTTTCCACGTTTTTGTGAATTTTCAGTCCATGGGTATTAATTCATTTATATACGATAAAAATGATGCAAACACATAATTGATTAGATAATAACCTTAAATACTTCATTGCAATCATCTATTTGTTTCTCGTTAAAATACTGAGTAAGATATTGAAAAGGGGGAGAAGTTCGGTTTTTATTGCATATATCGACGTTTCAGCCGGATTAGAGCGGTTTTACGTGTACATCTTCCATCGGTAATATAAACGGAAAATCAGGAACATTTTAGTTAATTCTAATGAAAACACATTGATTTTTATCATTTGTATTGGAAACAACATTGTCATATGTCTTTTCTTGGATCAAAATAATATGACACCTCGCTCTATGATTTGAAGTTAAAATCCTCAAATATGGTTAAATAGTGACTTTTTTCACGTTTTTTATGTAGTTTGATATTACGTAAATATATTCATTTTTACCAATATTTCGATACTATTTCATGTAGTATCACGATATGTGAATTGGTCTTGAAATCTCAGAATTTCGCATAATATTGCATTTTAAGCAAATTTTCTTGCATTTTGTTTCGTACGAAAAATCATCGAATTCAGCAATATTTTGACGTTTATCATCTCCTTTTCCTGCATGTGATTTAAACAAAATATCATCGAATTATGCAATATTTTGCCGTTTTCCACGTTTTTGTGAATTTTCAGTCCATGGGTATTAATTCATATATATACGATAAAAATGATGCAAACACATAATTGATTAGATAATAACCTTAAATACTTCATTGCAATCATCTATTTGTTTCTTGTTAAAATACTGAGTAAGATATTGAAAAAGGGAGAAGTTCGGTTATTATTGCATATATCGACGTTTCAGCCGGAGTAGAGCGGTTTTACGTGTACATCATCCATCGGTAATATAAACGGAAAATCAGGAACATTTTAGTTAATTCTAATGAAAACACATTGATTTTTATCATTTGTATTGGAAACAACATTGTCATATGTCTTTTCTTGGATCAAAATAATATGACACCTCGCTCTAAGATTTGAAGTTAAAATCCTCAAATATGGTTAAATAGTGACTTTTTTCACGTTTTTTATGTAGTTTGATATTACGTAAATATATTCATTTTTACCAATATTTCGATACTATTTCATGTAGTATTACGATATGTGAATTGGTCTTGAAATCTCAGAATTTCGCATAATATTGCATTTTAAGCAAGTTTTCTTGCATTTTGTTTCGTACGAAAAATCATCGAATTCAGCAATATTTTGACGTTTATCATCTCCTTTTCCTGCATGTGATTTAAACAAAATATCATCGAATTAGGCAATATTTTGCCGTTTTCCACGTTTTTGTGAATTTTCAGTCCATGGGTATTAATTCATATATATACGATAAAAATGATGCAAACACATAATTGATTAGATAATAACCTTAAATACTTCATTGCAATCATCTATTTGTTTCTTGTTAAAATACTGAGTAAGATATTGAAAAAGGGAGAAGTTCGGTTATTATTGCATATATCGACGTTTCAGCCGGAGTAGAGCGGTTTTACGTGTACATCATCCATCGGTAATATAAACGGAAAATCAGGAACATTTTAGTTAATTCTAATGAAAACACATTGATTTTTATCATTTGTATTGGAAACAACATTGTCATATGTCTTTTCTTGGATCTAAATAATACGAAACCTCTCTCTATGATTTGAAGTTAAAATCCTCAAATATGGTTAAATAGTGACTTTTTTCACGTTTTTCATGTAGTTTGATATTACGTAAATATATTCATTTTTACCAATATTTCGATACTATTTCATGTAGTATCACGATATGTGATTTGGCCTTCAAATCTCAGAATTTCGCATAATATTGCATTTTAAGCAAGTTTTCTTGCATTTTCTTTCGTACGAAAAATCATCGAATTTAGCAATATTTTGACGTTTATCAACCCTTTTTCCTTTATGTGATTTAAACAAAATATCATCGAATTAGGCAATATTTTGCCGTTTTCCACGTTTTTGTGAATTTTCAGTCCATGGGTATTAATTCATATATATACGATAAAAATGATGCAAACACATAATTGATTAGATAATAACCTTAAATACTTCATTGCAATCATCTATTTGTTTCTTGTTAAAATACTGAGTAAGATATTGAAAAAGGGAGAAGTTCGGTTATTATTGCATATATCGACGTTTCAGCCGGAGTAGAGCGGTTTTACGTGTACATCTTCCATCGGTAATATAAACGGAAAATCAGGAACATTTTAGTTAATTCTAATGAAAACACATTGATTTTTATCATTTGTATTGGAAACAACATTGTCATATGTCTTTTCTTGGATCTAAATAATACGAAACCTCTCTCTATGATTTGAAGTTAAAATCCTCAAATATGGTTAAATAGTGACTTTTTTCACGTTTTTCATGTAGTTTGATATTACGTAAATATATTCATTTTTACCAATATTTCGATACTATTTCATGTAGTATCACGATATGTGATTTGGCCTTCAAATCTCAGAATTTCGCATAATATTGCATTTTAAGCAAGTTTTCTTTCATTTTCTTTCGTACGAAAAATCATCGAATTTAGCAATATTTTGACGTTTATCAACCCTTTTTCCTTTATGTGATTTAAACAAAATATCATCGAATTAGGCAATATTTTGCCGTTTTCCACGTTTTTGTGAATTTTCAGTCCATGGGTATTAATTCATTTATATACGATAAAAATGATGCAAACACATAATTGATTAGATAATAACCTTAAATACTTCATTGCAATCATCTATTTGTTTCTCGTTAAAATACTGAGTAAGATATTGAAAAGGGGGAGAAGTTCGGTTTTTATTGCATATATCGACGTTTCAGCCGGATTAGAGCGGTTTTACGTGTACATCTTCCATCGGTAATATAAACGGAAAATCAGGAACATTTTAGTTAATTCTAATGAAAACACATTGATTTTTATCATTTGTATTGGAAACAACATTGTCATATGTCTTTTCTTGGATCAAAATAATATGACACCTCGCTCTATGATTTGAAGTTAAAATCCTCAAATATGGTTAAATAGTGACTTTTTTCACGTTTTTTATGTAGTTTGATATTACGTAAATATATTCATTTTTACCAATATTTCGATACTATTTCATGTAGTATCACGATATGTGAATTGGTCTTGAAATCTCAGAATTTCGCATAATATTGCATTTTAAGCAAATTTTCTTGCATTTTGTTTCGTACGAAAAATCATCGAATTCAGCAATATTTTGACGTTTATCATCTCCTTTTCCTGCATGTGATTTAAACAAAATATCATCGAATTATGCAATATTTTGCCGTTTTCCACGTTTTTGTGAATTTTCAGTCCATGGGTATTAATTCATATATATACGATAAAAATGATGCAAACACATAATTGATTAGATAATAACCTTAAATACTTCATTGCAATCATCTATTTGTTTCTTGTTAAAATACTGAGTAAGATATTGAAAAAGGGAGAAGTTCGGTTATTATTGCATATATCGACGTTTCAGCCGGAGTAGAGCGGTTTTACGTGTACATCATCCATCGGTAATATAAACGGAAAATCAGGAACATTTTAGTTAATTCTAATGAAAACACATTGATTTTTATCATTTGTATTGGAAACAACATTGTCATATGTCTTTTCTTGGATCTAAATAATACGAAACCTCTCTCTATGATTTGAAGTTAAAATCCTCAAATATGGTTAAATAGTGACTTTTTTCACGTTTTTCATGTGATTTGATATTACGTAAATATATTAATTTTTACCAATATTTCGATACTATTTCATGTAGTGTCACGATATGTGATTTGGCCTTCAAATCTCAGAATTTCGCATAATATTGCATTTTAAGCAAGTTTTCTTGCATTTTCTTTCGTACGAAAAATCATCGAATTTAGCAATATTTTGACGTTTATCAACCCTTTTTCCTTTATGTGATTTAAACAAAATATCATCGAATTAGGCAATATTTTGCCGTTTTTCACGTTTTTGTGAATTTTCAGTCCATGGGTATTAATTCATATATATACGATAAAAATGATGCAAACACATAATTGATTAGATAATAACCTTAAATACTTCATTGCAATCATCTATTTGTTTCTTGTTAAAATACTGAGTAAGATATTGAAAAAGGGAGAAGTTCGGTTATTATTGCATATATCGACGTTTCAGCCGGAGTAGAGCGGTTTTACGTGTACATCTTCCATCGGTAATATAAACGGAAAATCAGGAACATTTTAGTTAATTCTAATGAAAACACATTGATTTTTATCATTTGTATTGGAAACAACATTGTCATATGTCTTTTCTTGGATCTAAATAATACGAAACCTCTCTCTATGATTTGAAGTTAAAATCCTCAAATATGGTTAAATAGTGACTTTTTTCACGTTTTTCATGTAGTTTGATATTACGTAAATATATTCATTTTTACCAATATTTCGATACTATTTCATGTAGTATCACGATATGTGATTTGGCCTTCAAATCTCAGAATTTCGCATAATATTGCATTTTAAGCAAGTTTTCTTTCATTTTCTTTCGTACGAAAAATCATCGAATTTAGCAATATTTTGACGTTTATCAACCCTTTTTCCTTTATGTGATTTAAACAAAATATCATCGAATTAGGCAATATTTTGCCGTTTTCCACGTTTTTGTGAATTTTCAGTCCATGGGTATTAATTCATTTATATACGATAAAAATGATGCAAACACATAATTGATTAGATAATAACCTTAAATACTTCATTGCAATCATCTATTTGTTTCTCGTTAAAATACTGAGTAAGATATTGAAAAGGGGGAGAAGTTCGGTTTTTATTGCATATATCGACGTTTCAGCCGGATTAGAGCGGTTTTACGTGTACATCTTCCATGGGTAATATAAACGGAAAATCAGGAACATTTTAGTTAATTCTAATGAAAACACATTGATTTTTATCATTTGTATTGGAAACAACATTGTCATATGTCTTTTCTTGGATCAAAATAATATGACACCTCGCTCTATGATTTGAAGTTAAAATCCTCAAATATGGTTAAATAGTGACTTTTTTCACGTTTTTTATGTAGTTTGATATTACGTAAATATATTCATTTTTACCAATATTTCGATACTATTTCATGTAGTATCACGATATGTGAATTGGTCTTGAAATCTCAGAATTTCGCATAATATTGCATTTTAAGCAAATTTTCTTGCATTTTGTTTCGTACGAAAAATCATCGAATTCAGCAATATTTTGACGTTTATCATCTCCTTTTCCTGCATGTGATTTAAACAAAATATCATCGAATTATGCAATATTTTGCCGTTTTCCACGTTTTTGTGAATTTTCAGTCCATGGGTATTAATTCATATATATACGATAAAAATGATGCAAACACATAATTGATTAGATAATAACCTTAAATACTTCATTGCAATCATCTATTTGTTTCTTGTTAAAATACTGAGTAAGATATTGAAAAAGGGAGAAGTTCGGTAATTATTGCATATATCGACGTTTCAGCCGGAGTAGAGCGGTTTTACGTGTACATCTTCCATCGGTAATATAAACGGAAAATCAGGAACATTTTAGTTAATTCTAATGAAAACACATTGATTTTTATCATTTGTATTGGAAACAACATTGTCATATGTCTTTTCTTGGATCTAAATAATACGAAACCTCTCTCTATGATTTGAAGTTAAAATCCTCAAATATGGTTAAATAGTGACTTTTTTCACGTTTTTCATGTAGTTTGATATTACGTAAATATATTCATTTTTACCAATATTTCGATACTATTTCATGTAGTATCACGATATGTGATTTGGCCTTCAAATCTCAGAATTTCGCATAATATTGCATTTTAAGCAAGTTTTCTTGCATTTTCTTTCGTACGAAAAATCATCGAATTTAGCAATATTTTGACGTTTATCAACCCTTTTTCCTTTATGTGATTTAAACAAAATATCATCGAATTAGGCAATATTTTGCCGTTTTCCACGTTTTTGTGAATTTTCAGTCCATGGGTATTAATTCATATATATACGATAAAAATGATGCAAACACATAATTGATTAGATAATAACCTTAAATACTTCATTGCAATCATCTATTTGTTTCTTGTTAAAATACTGAGTAAGATATTGAAAAAGGGAGAAGTTCGGTTATTATTGCATATATCGACGTTTCAGCCGGAGTAGAGCGGTTTTACGTGTACATCTTCCATCGGTAATATAAACGGAAAATCAGGAACATTTTAGTTAATTCTAATGAAAACACATTGATTTTTATCATTTGTATTGGAAACAACATTGTCATATGTCTTTTCTTGGATCTAAATAATACGAAACCTCTCTCTATGATTTGAAGTTAAAATCCTCAAATATGGTTAAATAGTGACTTTTTTCACGTTTTTCATGTAGTTTGATATTACGTAAATATATTCATTTTTACCAATATTTCGATACTATTTCATGTAGTATCACGATATGTGATATGGCCTTCAAATCTCAGAATTTCGCATAATATTGCATTTTAAGCAAGTTTTCTTTCATTTTCTTTCGTACGAAAAATCATCGAATTTAGCAATATTTTGACGTTTATCAACCCTTTTTCCTTTATGTGATTTAAACAAAATATCATCGAATTAGGCAATATTTTGCCGTTTTCCACGTTTTTGTGAATTTTCAGTCCATGGGTATTATTCATATATTCATATATATGCGATAAAAATGATGCAAACACATAATTGATTAGATAATAACCTTAAATACTTCATTGCAATCATCTATTTGTTTCTCGTTAAAATACTGAGTAAGATATTGAAAAGGGAAGAAATTCGGTTTTTATTGCATATATCGACGTTTCAGCCGGATTAGAGCGGTTTTACGTGTACATCTTCCCTCGTTAATATAAACGGATAATCAAGAACATTATAGTTAATTCTAATGAAAAAAAAACATTGTTTTTTATCATTTGTATCGGAAACAACATTGTCATATGTCTTTTCTTGGAACTAAATAATACGAAACCTCGCTCTATGATTTGAAGGTAAAATCCTCAAATATGGTAAAATAGTATCTTTTTCACGTTAATCATGTAGTTTGATATTAGGCAAATATATTCATTTTTACCAATATTCCGATACTATTTCATGTAGTATCACTATATGTGATTTGGCCTTCAAATCTCAGAATTTCGCATAATATTGCATTTTAAGCAAGTTTTCTTGCATTTTGTTTCGTAAAAAAAATCATCGAATTTAGCAATATTTTGACGTTTATAATCCCCTTTTCCTTCATGTGATTTAAACAAAATATCATCGCAATAGGCAATATTTTGCCGTTTTCCACGTTTTTGTGAATTTTCAGTCCATGGGTATTAATTCATATATATACGATAAAATGATGCAAACACATACTTGAATAGATAATAACCTTTAATACTTCATTGCAATCATCTATTTGTTTCTCTTTAAAATACTGACTTTAAAATACTTTAAAATAAAGAATTTAGCAATATTTTGACGTTTATCATCCCCTTTTCCTTTATGTGATTTAAACAAAATATCATGGAATTAGGCAATATTTTGCCGTTTTTCCACGTTTTTGTAAATTTTCAGTCTATAGGTATTTATTCATTATATGTACGATAAAAATGATGCAAACACATAGTTGATTAGATAATAACCTTAAATACTTCATTTTCAATAAACTATTTGTTTCTCGTTAAAATACTGAGTAAGATATTAAATAGGGGAGAAGTTCGGTTTTTATTGCATATATCGACGTTTCAGCCGGAATAGAGCGATTTTCGTGTACATCTTCCATCGGTAATATATACGGAAAATCAGGAACATTTTAGTTAATTCTAATGAAAACACATTGATTTTTATCATTAGTATTGGAAACAACATTGTCATATGTCTTTTCTTGGATCTAAATAACACGAAACCTCGCTCTATGATTTGAAGTTAAAATCCTCAAATATGGTTAAATAGTGACTTTTTTCACGTTTTTCATGTAGTTTGATATTACGTAAATATATTCATTTTTACCAATATTTCTATACTATTTCATGTAGTATCACGATATGTGATTGGGCCTTCAAATCTCAGAATTTCGCATAATATTGCATTTTAAGCAAGTTTTCTTACATTTTGTTTCGTACGAAAAATCATCGAATTTAGCAATATTTTGACGTTCATCATCCCTTTTTCCTTTATGTGATTTAAACAAAATATCATCGAATTAGGCAATATTTTGACGTTTTCCACGTTTTTGTGAATTTTCAGTCCATGGGTATTAATTCATATATACGATAAAAATGATGCAAACACATAATTGATTAGATAATAACCTTAAATACTTCATTGCAATCATCTATTTGTTTCTCGTTAAAATACTGAGTAAGATATTGAAAAAGGGAGAAGTTCTGTTTTTATTGCATATATCGACGTTTCAGCCGGATTAGAGCGGTTTTACGTGTGCATCTTCCATCGGTAATATAAACGGAAAATCAGTAACATTTTACTTAATTCTAATGAAAACACATTGATTTTGATCATTTGTATTGGAAACAACATTGTCATATGTCTTTTCTTGGATCTAAATAATACGAAACCTCGAACTATGATTTGAAGGTAAAATCCTCAAATATGGTAAAATAGTGACTTTTTCACGTTAATCATGTAGTTTGATATTAGGCAAATATATTCATTTTTACCAATATTCCGATACTATTTCATGTAGTATCACTATATGTGATTTCGCCTTCAAATCTCAGAATTTCGCATAATATTGCATTTTAAGCAAGTTTTCTTGCATTTTGTATCGTACGAAAAATCATCGAAATTAGGAATATTTTGACTTTTATCATCCCCTTTTCCTTTATTTGATTTAAACAAAATATCATGGAATTAGGCAATATTTTGCCGTTTTTCCACGTTTTTGTAAATTTTCAGTCCATAGGTATTAATTCATTTATATACGATAAAATGATGCAAACACATAATTGAATAGATAATAACCTAAAATACTTCATTGCAATCATCTATTTGTTTCTCGTTAAAATACTGAGTAAGATATTGAAAAGGGGGAGAAGTTCGGGTTTTATTGCATATATCGACGTTTCTGCCGGATTAGAGCGGTTTTACGTGTACATCTTCCATCGGTAATATAAACGGAAAATCAGGAACATTTTAGTTAATTCTAATGAAAACACATTGATTTTTATAATTTGTATTGGAAACAACATTGTCATATGTCTTTTCTTGGATCTAAATAATACGAAACCTCGAACTATGATTTGAAGGTAAAATCCTCAAATATGGTAAAATAGTGACTTTTTCACGTTAATCATGTAGTTTGATATTAGGCAAATATATTCATTTTTACCAATATTCCGATACTATTTCATGTAGTATCACTATATGTGATTTCGCCTTCAAATCTCAGAATTTCGCATAATATTGCATTTTAAGCAAGTTTTCTTGCATTTTGTTTCGTACGAAAAATCATCGAATTTAGCAATATTTTGACTTTTATCATCCCCTTTTCCTTTATTTGATTTAAACAAAATATCATGGAATTAGGCAATATTTTGCCGTTTTTCCACGTTTTTGTAAATTTTCAGTCCATAGGTATTAATTCATTTATATACGATAAAATGATGCAAACACATAATTGAATAGATAATAACCTAAAATACTTCATTGCAATCATCTATTTGTTTCTCGTTAAAATACTGAGTAAGATATTGAAAAAGGGAGAAGTTCTGTTTTTATTGCATATATCGACGTTTCAGCCGGATTAGAGCGGTTTTACGTGTACATCTTCCATCGGTAATATAAACGGAAAATCAGGAACATTTTAGTTAATTCTAATGAAAACACATTGATTTTGATCATTTGTATAGGAAACAACATTGTCATATGTCTTTTCTTGGATCTAAATAATTCGAAACCTCGCTCTATGATTTGAAGTTAAAATCCTCAAATATGGTTAAATAGTGACTTTTTTCACGTTTTTCATGTAGTTTGATATTACGTAAATATATTCATTTTTACCAATATTTCTATACTATTTCATGTAGTATCACGATATGTGATTGGGCCTTCAAATCTCAGAATTTCGCATAATATTGCATTTTAAGCAAGTTTTCTTACATTTTGTTTCGTACGAAAAATCATCGAATTTAGCAATATTTTGACGTTCATCATCCCTTTTTCCTTTATGTGATTTAAACAAAATATCATCGAATTAGGCAATATTTTGACGTTTTCCACGTTTTTGTGAATTTTCAGTCCATGGGTATTAATTCATATATACGATAAAAATGATGCAAACACATAATTGATTAGATAATAACCTTAAATACTTCATTGCAATCATCTATTTGTTTCTCGTTAAAATACTGAGTAAGATATTGAAAAAGGGAGAAGTTCTGTTTTTATTGCATATATCGACGTTTCAGCCGGATTAGAGCGGTTTTACGTGTGCATCTTCCATCGGTAATATAAACGGAAAATCAGGAACATTTTACTTAATTCTAATGAAAACACATTGATTTTGATCATTTGTATTGGAAACAACATTGTCATATGTCTTTTCTTGGATCTAAATAATACGAAACCTCGAACTATGATTTGAAGGTAAAATCCTCAAATATGGTAAAATAGTGACTTTTTCACGTTAATCATGTAGTTTGATATTAGGCAAATATATTCATTTTTACCAATATTCCGATACTATTTCATGTAGTATCACTATATGTGATTTCGCCTTCAAATCTCAGAATTTCGCATAATATTGCATTTTAAGCAAGTTTTCTTGCATTTTGTTTCGTACGAAAAATCATCGAATTTAGCAATATTTTGACTTTTATCATCCCCTTTTCCTTTATTTGATTTAAACAAAATATCATGGAATTAGGCAATATTTTGCCGTTTTTCCACGTTTTTGTAAATTTTCAGTCCATAGGTATTAATTCATTTATATACGATAAAATGATGCAAACACATAATTGAATAGATAATAACCTAAAATACTTCATTGCAATCATCTATTTGTTTCTCGTTAAAATACTGAGTAAGATATTGAAAAGGGGGAGAAGTTCGGGTTTTATTGCATATATCGACGTTTCTGCCGGATTAGAGCGGTTTTACGTGTACATCTTCCATCGGTAATATAAACAGAAAATCAGGAACATTTTAGTTAATTCTAATGAAAACACATTGATTTTTATAATTTGTATTGGAAACAACATTGTCATATGTCTTTTCTTGGATCTAAATAATACGAAACCTCGAACTATGATTTGAAGGTAAAATCCTCAAATATGGTAAAATAGTGACTTTTTCACGTTAATCATGTAGTTTGATATTAGGCAAATATATTCATTTTTACCAATATTCCGATACTATTTCATGTAGTATCACTATATGTGATTTCGCCTTCAAATCTCAGAATTTCGCATAATATTGCATTTTAAGCAAGTTTTCTTGCATTTTGTTTCGTACGAAAAATCATCGAATTTAGCAATATTTTGACTTTTATCATCCCCTTTTCCTTTATTTGATTTAAACAAAATATCATGGAATTAGGCAATATTTTGCCGTTTTTCCACGTTTTTGTAAATTTTCAGTCCATAGGTATTAATTCATTTATATACGATAAAATGATGCAAACACATAATTGAATAGATAATAACCTAAAATACTTCATTGCAATCATCTATTTGTTTCTCGTTAAAATACTGAGTATGATATTGAAAAAGGGAGAAGTTCTGTTTTTATTGCATATATCGACGTTTCAGCCGGATTAGAGCGGTTTTACGTGTACATCTTCCATCGGTAATATAAACGGAAAATCAGGAACATTTTAGTTAATTCTAATGAAAACACATTGATTTTGATCATTTGTATAGGAAACAACATTGTCATATGTCTTTTCTTGGATCTAAATAATTCGAAACCTCTCTCTATGATTTGAAGTTAAAATCCTCAAATATGGTTAAATAGTGACTTTTTTCACGTTTTTCATGTAGTTTGATATTACGTAAATATATTAATTTTTACCAATATTTCGATACTATTTCATGTAGTATCACGATATGTGATTGGGCCTTCAAATCTCAGAATTTCGCATAATATTGCATTTTAAGCAAGTTTTCTTGCATTTTGTTTCGTACGAAAAATCATCGAATTTAGCAATATTTTGACGTTTATCAACCCTTTTTCCTTTATGTGATTTAAACAAAATATCATCGAATTAGGCAATATTTTGCCGTTTTCCACGTTTTTGTAAATTTTCAGTCCATGGGTATTAATTCATATATATACGATAAAATGATGCAAACACGTAATTGAATAGATAATAACCTAAAATATTTCATTGCAATCATCTATTTGTTTCTCGTTAAAATATTGAGTAAGATATTGAAAAGGGGGAGAAGTTCGGTTTTTATTGCATATATCGACGTTTCAGCCGGATTAGAGCGGTTTTACGTGTACATCTTCCATCGGTAATATAAACGGAAAATCAGGAACATTTTAGTTATTTCTAATGAAAACACATTGATTTTTATCATTTGTATTGGAAACAACATTGTCATATGTCTTTTCTTGGATCTAAATAATACGAAACCTCTCTCTATGATTTGAAATTAAAATCCTCAAATATGGTTAAATAGTGACTTTTTCACGTTTTTCATGTAGTTTGATATTACGTAAATATATTCATTTTTACCAATATTTCGATACTATTTCATGTAGTATCACGATATGTGATTTGGCCTTCAAATCTCAGAATTTCGCATAATATTGCATTTTAAGCAAGTTTTCTTGCATTTTGTTTCGTACGAAAAATCATCGAATTTAGCAATATTTTGACTTTTATCATCCCCTTTTCCTTTATTTGATTTAAACAAAATATCATGGAATTAGGCAATATTTTGCCGTTTTTCCACGTTTTTGTAAATTTTCAGTCCATAGGTATTAATTCATTTATATACGATAAAATGATGCAAACACATAATTGAATAGATAATAACCTAAAATACTTCATTGCAATCATCTATTTGTTTCTCGTTAAAATACTGAGTATGATATTGAAAAAGGGAGAAGTTCTGTTTTTATTGCATATATCGACGTTTCAGCCGGATTAGAGCGGTTTTACGTGTACATCTTCCATCGGTAATATAAACGGAAAATCAGGAACATTTTAGTTAATTCTAATGAAAACACATTGATTTTGATCATTTGTATAGGAAACAACATTGTCATATGTCTTTTCTTGGATCTAAATAATTCGAAACCTCTCTCTATGATTTGAAGTTAAAATCCTCAAATATGGTTAAATAGTGACTTTTTTCACGTTTTTCATGTAGTTTGATATTACGTAAATATATTAATTTTTACCAATATTTCGATACTATTTCATGTAGTATCACGATATGTGATTGGGCCTTCAAATCTCAGAATTTCGCATAATATTGCATTTTAAGCAAGTTTTCTTGCATTTTGTTTCGTACGAAAAATCATCGAATTTAGCAATATTTTGACGTTTATCAACCCTTTTTCCTTTATGTGATTTAAACAAAATATCATCGAATTAGGCAATATTTTGCCGTTTTCCACGTTTTTGTAAATTTTCAGTCCATGGGTATTAATTCATATATATACGATAAAATGATGCAAACACGTAATTGAATAGATAATAACCTAAAATATTTCATTGCAATCATCTATTTGTTTCTCGTTAAAATATTGAGTAAGATATTGAAAAGGGGGAGAAGTTCGGTTTTTATTGCATATATCGACGTTTCAGCCGGATTAGAGCGGTTTTACGTGTACATCTTCCATCGGTAATATAAACGGAAAATCAGGAACATTTTAGTTATTTCTAATGAAAACACATTGATTTTTATCATTTGTATTGGAAACAACATTGTCATATGTCTTTTCTTGGATCTAAATAATACGAAACCTCTCTCTATGATTTGAAATTAAAATCCTCAAATATGGTTAAATAGTGACTTTTTCACGTTTTTCATGTAGTTTGATATTACGTAAATATATTCATTTTTACCAATATTTCGATACTATTTCATGTAGTATCACGATATGTGATTTGGCCTTCAAATCTCAGAATTTCGCATAATATTGCATTTTAAGCAAGTTTTCTTGCATTTTGTTTCGTACGAAAAATCATCGAATTTAGCAATATTTTGACTTTTATCATCCCCTTTTCCTTTATTTGATTTAAACAAAATATCATGGAATTAGGCAATATTTTGCCGTTTTTCCACGTTTTTGTAAATTTTCAGTCCATAGGTATTAATTCATTTATATACGATAAAATGATGCAAACACATAATTGAATAGATAATAACCTAAAATACTTCATTGCAATCATCTATTTGTTTCTCGTTAAAATACTGAGTAAGATATTGAAAAAGGGAGAAGTTCTGTTTTTATTGCATATATCGACGTTTCAGCCGGATTAGAGCGGTTTTACGTGTACAACTTCCATCGGTAATATAAACGGAAAATCAGGAACATTTTAGTTAATTCTAATGAAAACACATTGATTTTGATCATTTGTATTGGAAACAACATTGTCATATGTCTTTTCTTGGATCTAAATAATTCGAAACCTCTCTCTATGATTTGAAGTTAAAATCCTCAAATATGGTTAAATAGTGACTTTTTTCACGTTTTTCATGTAGTTTGATATTACGTAAATATATTCATTTTTACCAATATTTCGATACTATTTCATGTAGTATCACGATATGTGATTGGGCCTTCAAATCTCAGAATTTCGCATAATATTGCATTTTAAGCAAGTTTTCTTGCATTTTGTTTCGTACGAAAAATCATCGAATTTAGCAATATTTTGACGTTTATCAACCCTTTTTCCTTTATGTGATTTAAACAAAATATCATCGAATTAGGCAATATTTTGCCGTTTTCCACGTTTTTGTGAATTTTCAGTCCATGGGTATTAATTCATATATATACGATAAAATGATGCAAACACATACTTGAATAGATAATAACCTTTAATACTTCATTGCAATCATCTATTTGTTTCTCTTTAAAATACTGACTTTAAAATACTTTAAAATAAAGAATTTAGCAATATTTTGACGTTTATCAACCCTTTTTCCTTTATGTGATTTAAACAAAATATCATCGAATTAGGCAATATTTTGCCGTTTTTCCACGTTTTTGTAAATTTTCAGTCTATAGGTATTTATTCATTATATGTACGATAAAAATGATGCAAACACATAATTGATTAGATAATAACCTTAAATACTTCATTTTCAATCAACTATTTGTTTCTCGTTAAAATACTGAGTAAGATATTAAAAAGGGGAGAAGTTCGGTTTTTATTGCATATATCGACGTTTCAGCCGGAATAGAGCGATTTTCGTGTACATCTTCCATCGGTAATATATACGGAAAATCAGGAACATTTTAGTTAATTCTAATGAAAACACATTGATTTTTATCATTAGTATTGGAAACAACATTGTCATATGTCTTTTCTTGGATCTAAATAACACGAAACCTCGCTCTATGATTTGAAGTTAAAATCCTCAAATATGGTTAAATAGTGACTTTTTTCACGTTTTTCATGTAGTTTGATATTACGTAAATATATTCATTTTTACCAATATTTCTATACTATTTCATGTAGTATCACGATATGTGATTGGGCCTTCAAATCTCAGAATTTCGCATAATATTGCATTTTAAGCAAGTTTTCTTACATTTTGTTTCGTACGAAAAATCATCGAATTTAGCAATATTTTGACGTTCATCATCCCTTTTTCCTTTATGTGATTTATACAAAATATCATCGAATTAGGCAATATTTTGACGTTTTCCACGTTTTTGTGAATTTTCAGTCCATGGGTATTAATTCATATATATACGATAAAAATGATGCAAACACATAATTGATTAGATAATAACCTTAAATACTTCATTGCAATCATCTATTTGTTTCTCGTTAAAATACTGAGTAAGATATTGAAAAGGGGGAGAAGTTCGGTTTTTATTGCATATATCGAAGTTTCAGCCGGATTAGAGCGGTTTTACGTGTACATCTTCCATCGGTAATATAAACGGAAAATCAGGAACATTTTAGTTAATTCTAATGAAAACACATTGATTTTTATAATTTGTATTGGAAACAACATTGTCATATGTCTTTTCTTGGATCTAAATAATACGAAACCTCGAACTATGATTTGAAGGTAAAATCCTCAAATATGGTAAAATAGTGACTTTTTCACGTTAATCATGTAGTTTGATATTAGGCAAATATATTCATTTTTACCAATATTCCGATACTATTTCATGTAGTATCACTATATGTGATTTCGCCTTCAAATCTCAGAATTTCGCATAATATTGCATTTTAAGCAAGTTTTCTTGCATTTTGTTTCGTACGAAAAATCATCGAATTTAGCAATATTTTGACTTTTATCATCCCCTTTTCCTTTATTTGATTTAAACAAAATATCATGGAATTAGGCAATATTTTGCCGTTTTTCCACGTTTTTGTAAATTTTCAGTCCATAGGTATTAATTCATTTATATACGATAAAATGATGCAAACACATAATTGAATAGATAATAACCTAAAATACTTCATTGCAATCATCTATTTGTTTCTCGTTAAAATACTGAGTAAGATATTGAAAAGGGGGAGAAGTTCGGGTTTTATTGCATATATCGACGTTTCAGCCGGATTAGAGCGGTTTTACGTGTACATCTTCCATCGGTAATATAAACGGAAAATCAGGAACATTTTAGTTAATTCTAATGAAAACACATTGATTTTGATCATTTGTGTTGGAAACAACATTGTCATATGTCTTTTCTTGGATCTAAATAATTCGAAACCTCTCTCTATGATTTGAAGTTAAAAACCTCAAATATGGTTAAATAGTGACTTCTTTCACGTTTTTCATGTAGTTTGATATTACGTAAATATATTCATTTTTACCAATATTTCGATACTATTTCATGTAGTATCACGATATGTGATTGGGCCTTCAAATCTCAGAATTTCGCATAATATTGCATTTTAAGCAAGTTTTCTTGCATTTTGTTTCGTACGAAAAATCATCGAATTTAGCAATATTTTGACGTTTATCAACCCTTTTTCCTTTATGTGATTTAAACAAAATATCATCGAATTAGGCAATATTTTGCCGTTTTCCACGTTTTTGTGAATTTTCAGTCCATGGGTATTAATTCATATATATACGATAAAATGATGCAAACACATACTTGAATAGATAATAACCTTTAATACTTCATTGCAATCATCTATTTGTTTCTCTTTAAAATACTGACTTTAAAATACTTTAAAATAAAGAATTTAGCAATATTTTGACGTTTATCAACCCTTTTTCCTTTATGTGATTTAAACAAAATATCATCGAATTAGGCAATATTTTGCCGTTTTCCACGTTTTTGTGAATTTTCAGTCCATGGGTATTATTCATATATTCATATATATGCGATAAAAATGATGCAAACACATAATTGATTAGATAATAACCTTAAATACTTTATTTTCAAACATCTATTTGTTTCTCGTTAAAATACTGAGTAAGATATTGAAAAGGGAAGAAATTCGGTTTTTATTGCATATATCGACGTTTCAGCCGGATTAGAGCGGTTTTACGTGTACATCTTCCCTCGTTAATATAAACGGAAAATCAAGAACATTATAGTTAATTCTAATGAAAAAAAACATTGTTTTTTATCATTTGTATCGGAAACAACATTGTCATATGTCTTTTCTTGGAACTAAATAATACGAAACCTCGCTCTATGATTTGAAGGTAAAATCCTCAAATATGGTAAAATAGTGACTTTTTCACGTTAATCATGTAGTTTGATATTATGCAAATATATTCATTTTTACCAACATTTCGATACTATTTCATGTAGTATCACTATATGTGATTTGGCCTTCAAATCTCAGAATTTCGCATAATATTGCATTTTAAGCAAGTTTTCTTGCATTTTGTTTCGTACGAGAAATCATCGAATTTAGCAATATTTTGACGTTTATCATCCCTTTTTCCTTTATGTGATTTAAACAAAATATCATCGAATTAGGCAATATTTTGCCGTTTTCCACGTTTTTGTGAATTTTCAGTCCATGGGTATTAATTCATATATATACGATAAAATGATGCAAACACATACTTGAATAGATAATAACCTTTAATACTTCATTGCAATCATCTATTTGTTTCTCTTTAAAATACTGACTTTAAAATACTTTAAAATAAAGAATTTAGCAATATTTTGACGTTTATCATCCCCTTTTCCTTTATGTGATTTAAACAAAATATCATGGAATTAGGCAATATTTTGCCGTTTTTCCACGTTTTTGTAAATTTTCAGTCTATAGGTATTTATTCATTATATGTACGATAAAAATGATGCAAACACATAATTGATTAGATAATAACCTTAAATACTTCATTTTCAATCAACTATTTGTTTCTCGTTAAAATACTGAGTAAGATATTAAAAAGGGGAGAAGTTCGGTTTTTATTGCATATATCGACGTTTCAGCCGGAATAGAGCGATTTTCGTGTACATCTTCCATCGGTAATATATACGGAAAATCAGGAACATTTTAGTTAATTCTAATGAAAACACATTGATTTTTATCATTAGTATTGGAAACAACATTGTCATATGTTTTTTCTTGGATCTAAATAACACGAAACCTCGCTCTATGATTTGAAGTTAAAATCCTCAAATATGGTTAAATAGTGACTTTTTTCACGTTTTTCATGTAGTTTGATATTACGTAAATATATTCATTTTTACCAATATTTCTATACTATTTCATGTAGTATCACGATATGTGATTGGGCCTTCAAATCTCAGAATTTCGCATAATATTGCATTTTAAGCAAGTTTTCTTACATTTTGTTTCGTACGAAAAATCATCGAATTTAGCAATATTTTGACGTTCATCATCCCTTTTTCCTTTATGTGATTTATACAAAATATCATCGAATTAGGCAATATTTTGACGTTTTCCACGTTTTTGTGAATTTTCAGTCCATGGGTATTAATTCATATATATACGATAAAAATGATGCAAACACATAATTGATTAGATAATAACCTTAAATACTTCATTGCAATCATCTATTTGTTTCTCATTAAAATACTGAGTAAGATATTGAAAAGGGGGAGAAGTTCGGTTTTTATTGCATATATCGAAGTTTCAGCCGGATTAGAGCGGTTTTACGTGTACATCTTCCATCGGTAATATAAACGGAAAATCAGGAACATTTTAGTTAATTCTAATGAAAACACATTGATTTTTATAATTTGTATTGGAAACAACATTGTCATATGTCTTTTCTTGGATCTAAATAATACGAAACCTCGAACTATGATTCGAAGGTAAAATCCTCAAATATGGTAAAATAGTGACTTTTTCACGTTAATCATGTAGTTTGATATTAGGCAAATATATTCATTTTTACCAATATTCCGATACTATTTCATGTAGTATCACTATATGTGATTTCGCCTTCAAATCTCAGAATTTCGCATAATATTGCATTTTAAGCAAGTTTTCTTGCATTTTGTTTCGTACGAAAAATCATCGAATTTAGCAATATTTTGACTTTTATCATCCCCTATTCCTTTATTTGATTTAAACAAAATATCATGGAATTAGGCAATATTTTGCCGTTTTTCCACGTTTTTGTAAATTTTCAGTCCATAGGTATTAATTCATTTATATACGATAAAATGATGCAAACACATAATTGAATAGATAATAACCTAAAATACTTCATTGCAATCATCTATTTGTTTGTCGTTAAAATACTGAGTAAGATATTGAAAAGGGGGAGAAGTTCGGGTTTTATTGCATATATCGACGTTTCAGCCGGATTAGAGCGGTTTTACGTGTACATCTTCCATCGGTAATATAAACGGAAAATCAGGAACATTTTAGTTAATTCTAATGAAAACACATTGATTTTGATCATTTGTGTTGGAAACAACATTGTCATATGTCTTTTCTTGGATCTAAATAATTCGAAACCTCTCTCTATGATTTGAAGTTAAAAACCTCAAATATGGTTAAATAGTGACTTCTTTCACGTTTTTCATGTAGTTTGATATTACCTAAATATATTCATTTTTACCAATATTTCGATACTATTTCATGTAGTATCACGATATGTGATTGGGCCTTCAAATCTCAGAATTTCGCATAATATTGCATTTTAAGCAAGTTTTCTTGCGTTTTGTTTCGTACGAAAAATCATCGAATTTAGCAATATTTTGACGTTTATCAACCCTTTTTCCTTTATGTGATTTAAACAAAATATCATCGAATTAGGCAATATTTTGCCGTTTTCCACGTTTTTGTGAATTTTCTGTCCATGGGTATTAATTCATATATATACGATAAAAATGATGCAAACACATAATTGATTAGATAATAACGTTAAATACTTCATTGCAATCATCTATTTGTTTCTCGTTAAAATACTGATTAAGATATTGAAAAGGAGAGAAGTTCGGTTTATATTGCATATATCGACATTTCAGCCGGATTAGAGCGGTTTTACGTGTACATCTTCCCTCGTTAATATAAACGGAAAATCAAGAACATTATAGTTAATTCTAATGAAAAAAAAACATTGTTTTTTATCATTTGTATCGGAAACAACATTGTCATATGTCTTTTCTTGGAACTAAATAATACGAAACCTCGCTCTATGATTTGAAGGTAAAATCCTCAAATATGGTAAAATAGTGACTTTTTCACGTTAATCATGTAGTTTGATATTATGCAAATATATTCATTTTTACCAACATTTCGATACTATTTCATGTAGTATCACTATATGTGATTTGGCCTTCAAATCTCAGAATTTCGCATAATATTGCATTTTAAGCAAGTTTTCTTGCATTTTGTTTCGTACGAAAAATCATCGAATTTAGCAATATTTTGACGTTTATCATCCCTTTTTCCTTTATGTGATTTAAACAAAATATCATCGAATTAGGCAATATTTTGCCGTTTTCCACGTTTTTTGTGAATTTTCAAGCCATGGGTATTAATTCATATATATACGATAAAATGATGCAAACACATATTTGAATAGATAATAACCTTTAATACTTCATTGCAATCATCTATTTGTTTCTCTTTAAAATACTGACTTTAAAATACTTTAAAATAAAGAATTTAGCAATATTTTGACGTTTATCATCCCCTTTTCCTTTATGTGATTTAAACAAAATATCATGGAATAAGGCAATATTTTGCCGTTTTTCCACGTTTTTGTAAATTTTCAGTCTATAGGTATTTATTCATTATATGTACGATAAAAATGATGCAAACACATAATTGATTAGATAATAACCTTAAATACTTCATTTTCAATCAACTATTTGTTTCTCGTTAAAATACTGAGTAAGATATTAAAAAGGGGAGAAGTTCGGTTTTTATTGCATATATCGACGTTTCAGCCGGAATAGAGCGATTTTCGTGTACATCTTCCATCGGTAATATATACGGAAAATCAGGAACATTTTAGTTAATTCTAATGAAAACACATTGATTTTTATCATTTGTATTGGAAACAACATTGTCATATGTCTTTTCTTGGATCTAAATAACACGAAACCTCGCTCTATGATTTGAAGTTAAAATCCTCAAATATGGTTAAATAGTGACTTTTTTCACGTTTTTCATGTAGATTGATATTACGTAAATATATTCATTTTTACCAATATTTCTATACTATTTCATGTAGTATCACGATATGTGATTGGGCCTTCAAATCTCAGAATTTCGCATAATATTGCATTTTAAGCAAGTTTTCTTACATTTTGTTTCGTACGAAAAATCATCGAATTTAGCAATATTTTGACGTTCATCATCCCTTTTTCCTTTATGTGATTTAAACAAAATATCATCGAATTAGGCAATATTTTGACGTTTTCCACGTTTTTGTGAATTTTCAGTCCATGGGTATTAATTCATATATATACGAGAAAAATGATGCAAACACATAATTGATTAGATAATAACCTTAAATACTTCATTGCAATCATCTATTTGTTTCTCGTTAAAATACTGAGTAAGATATTGAAAAGGGGGAGAAGTTCGGTTTTTATTGCATATATCGACGTTTCAGCCGGATTAGAGCGGTTTTACGTGTACTCTTCCATCGGTAATATAAACGGAAAATCAGGAACATTTTAGTTAATTCTAATGAAAACACATTGATTTTTAGAATTTGTATTGGAAACAACATTGTCATATGTCTTTTCTTGGATCTAAATAATACGAAACCTCGAACTATGATTTGAAGGTAAAATCCTCAAATATGGTAAAATAGTGACTTTTTCACGTTAATCATGTAGTTTGATATTAGGCAAATATATTCATTTTTACCAATATTCCGATACTATTTCATGTAGTATCACTATATGTGATTTCGCCTTCAAATCTCAGAATTTCGCATAATATTGCATTTTAAGCAAGTTTTCTTGCATTTTGTTTCGTACGAAAAATCATCGAATTTAGCAATATTTTGACGCTTATCATCTCCTTTTCCTGCATGTGATTTAAACAAAATATCATCGAATTAGGCAATATTTTGCCGTTTTCCATGTTTTGAGAATTTTCAGTCCATGGGTATTAATTCATATATATACGATAAAAATGATGCAAACACATAATTGATTAGATAATAACCTTAAATACTTCATTGCAATCATCTATTTGTTTCTCGTTAAAATACTGAGTAAGATATTGAAAAGGGGAGAAGTTCGGTTTATATTGCATATATCGACATTTCAGCCGGATTAGAGCGGTTTTACGTGTACATCTTCCCTCGTTAATATAAACGGAAAATCAAGAACATTATAGTTAATTCTAATGAAAACAAATGGTTTTTTATCATTTGTATTGGAAACAACATTGCCATATGTCTTTTCTTGGAACTAAATAATACGAAACCTCGCTCTATGATTTGAAGGTAAAATCCTCAAATATGGTAAAATAGTGACTTTTTCACGTTAATCATGTAGTTTGATATTACGCAAATATATTCATTTTTACCAATATTTCGATACTATTTCATGTAGTATCACGATATGTGATTTGGCCTTCAAATCTCAGAATTTCGCATAATATTGCATTTCAAGCAAGTTTTCTTGCATTTTGTTTCGTACGAAAAATCATCGAATTTAGCAATATTTTGACGTTTATCATCCCCTTTTCCTTTATGTGATTTAAACAAAATATCATCGAATTAGGCAATATTTTGCCGTTTTCCACGTTTTTGTGAATTTTCAGTCCATGGGTATTATTCATATATTCATATATTCATATATATACGATAAAAATGATGCAAACACATAATTGATTAGATAATAACCTTAAATAGTTCATTTTCAAATATCTATTTGTTTTTCGTTAAAATACTGAGTAAGATATTGAAAAGGGGAGAAATTCGATTTTTATTGCATATATCGACGTTTCAGCCGGATTAGAGCGGTTTTACGTGTACATCTTCCCTCGTTAATATAAACGGAAAATCAAGAACATTATAGTTAATTCTAATGAAAAAAAAACATTGTTTTTTATCATTTGTATCGGAAACAACATTGTCATATGTCTTTTCTTGGAACTAAATAATACGAAACCTCGCTCTATGATTTGAAGGTAAAATCCTCAAATATGGTAAAATAGTGACTTTTTCACGTTAATCATGTAGTTTGATATTATGCAAATATATTCATTTTTACCAACATTTCGATACTATTTCATGTAGTATCACTATATGTGATTTGGCCTTCAAATCTCAGAATTTCGCATAATATTGCATTTTAAGCAAGTTTTCTTGCATTTTGTTTCGTACGAAAAATCATCGAATTTAGCAATATTTTGACGTTTATCATCTCCTTTTCCTGCATGTGATTTAAACAAAATATCATCGAATTAGGCAATATTTTGCCGTTTTCCACGTTTTTGTGAATTTTCAGTCCATGGGTATTAATTCATATATATACGATAAAAATGATGCAAACACATAATTGATTAGATAATAACCTTAATTACTTCATTGCAATCATCTATTTGTTTCTCGTTAAAATACTGAGTAAGATATTGAAAAAGGGAGAAGTTCTGTTTTTATTGCATATATCGACGTTTCAGCCGGATTAGAGCGGTTTTACGTGTATATCTTCCATCGGTAATATAAACGGAAAATCAGGAACATTTTAGTTAATTCTAATGAAAACACATTGATTTTTATCATTTGTATTGGAAACAACATTGTCATATGTCTTTTCTTGGATCTAAATAATACGAAACCTCGCTCTATGATTTGAAGGTAAAATCCTCAAATATGGTAAAATAGTGAATTTTTCACGTTAATCATGTAGTATGATATTAGGCAAATATATTCATTTTTACCAATATTCCAATACTATTTCATGTAGTATCACTATATGTGATTTGGCCTTCAAATCTCAGAATTTCGCATAATATTGCATTTTAAGCAAGTTTTCTTGCATTTTGTTTCGTACGAAAAATCATCGAATTTAGCAATATTTTGACTTTTATCATCCCCTTTTCCTTTATTTGATTTAAACAAAATATCATGGAATTAGGCAATATTTTGCCGTTTTTCCACGTTTTTGTAAATTTTCAGTCCATAGGTATTAATTCATTTATGTACGATAAAATGATGCAAACACATAATTGAATAGATAATAACCTAAAATACTTCATTGCAATCATCTATTTGTTTCTCGTTAAAATACTGAGTAAGATATTGAAAAGGGGGAGAAGTTCGGGTTTTATTGCATATATCGACGTTTCAGCCGGATTAGAGCGGTTTTACGTGTACATCTTCCATCGGTAATATAAACGGAAAATCAGGAACATTTTAGTTAATTCTAATGAAAACACATTGATTTTTATCATTTGTATTGGAAACAACATTGTCATATGTCTTTTCTTGGATCAAAATAATACGAAACCTCGCTCTATGATTTGAAGTTAAAATCCTCAAATATGGTTAAATAGTGACTTTTTCACGTTTTTTATGTAGTTTGATATTACGTAAATATATTCATTTTTACCAATATTTCGATACTATTTCATGTAGTATCACGATATGTGAATTGGCATTGAAATCTCAGAATTTCGCATAATATTGCATTTTAAGCAAGTTTTCTTGCATTTTGTTTCGTACGAAAAATCATCGAATTTAGCAATATTTTGACGTTTATCATCTCCTTTTCCTGCATGTGATTTAAACAAAATATCATCGAATTAGGCAATATTTTGCCGTTTTCCACGTTTTTGTGAATTTTCAGTCCATGGGTATTATTCATATATTCATATATTCATATATATACGATAAAAATTATGCAAACACATAATTGATTAGATAATAACCTTAAATAGTTCATTTTCAAATATCTATTTGTTTCTCGTTAAAATACTGAGAAAGATATTGAAAAGTGGAGAAATTCGGTTTTTATTGCATATATCGACGTTTCAGCCGGATTAGAGCGGTTTTACGTGTACATCTTCCCTCGTTAATATAAACGGAAAATCAAGAACATTATAGTTAATTCTAATGAAAAAAAAACACTGTTTTTTATCATTTGTATCGGAAACAACATTGTCATATGTCTTTTCTTGGAACTAAATAATACGAAACCTCGCTCTATGATTTGAAGGTAAAATCCTCAAATATGGTAAAATAGTGACTTTTTCACGTTAATCATGTAGTTTGATATTATGCAAATATATTAATTTTTACCAACATTTCGATACTATTTCATGTAGTATCACTATATGTGATTTGGCCTTCAAATCTCAGAATTTCGCATAATATTGCATTTTAAGCAAGTTTTCTTGCATTTTGTTTCGTACGAAAAATCATCGAATTTAGCAATATTTTGACGTTTATCATCTCCTTTTCCTGCATGTGATTTAAACAAAATATCATCGAATTAGGCAATATTTTGCCGTTTTCCACGTTTTTGTGAATTTTCAGTCCATGGGTATTAATTCATATATATACGATAAAAATGATGCAAACACATAATTGATTAGATAATAACCTTAATTACTTCATTGCAATCATCTATTTGTTTCTCGTTAAAATACTGAGTAAGATATTGAAAAAGGGAGAAGTTCTGTTTTTATTGCATATATCGACGTTTCAGCCGGATTAGAGCGGTTTTACGTGTATATCTTCCATCGGTAATATAAACGGAAAATCAGGAACATTTTAGTTAATTCTAATGAAAACACATTGATTTTTATCATTTGTATTGGAAACAACATTGTCATATGTCTTTTCTTGGATCTAAATAATACGAAACCTCGCTCTATGATTTGAAGGTAAAATCCTCAAATATGGTAAAATAGTGACTTTTTCACGTTAATCATGTAGTTTGATATTAGGCAAATATATTCATTTTTACCAATATTCCAATACTATTTCATGTAGTATCACTATATGTGATTTGGCCCTCAAATCTCAGAATTTCGCATAATATTGCATTTTAAGCAAGTTTTCTTGCATTTTGTTTCGTACGAAAAATCATCGAATTTAGCAATATTTTGACGTTTATCATCCCCTTTTCCTTTATGTGATTTAAACAAAATATCATCGAATTAGGCAATATTTTGCCGTTTTCCACGTTTTTGTGAATTTTCAGTCCATGGGTATTAATTCATATATATACGATAAAAATGATGCAAACACATAATTGATTAGATAATAACCTTAAATACTTCATTTTCAATCAACTATTTATTTCTCGTTAAAATACTGAGTAAGATATTGAAAGGGGGAGAAGTTCTGATTTTATTGCATATATCTACGTTTCAGCCGGAATAGAGCGGTTTTCGTGTACATCTTCCATCGGTAATATAAACGGAAAATCAGGAACATTTGAGTTAATTCTAAGGAAAACACATTGATTTTTATCATTTGTATTGGAAACAACATTGTCATATATCTTTTTTTGGATCTAAATAATACGAAACCTCGCTCTATGATTTGAAGGTAAAATCCTCAAATATGGTTAAATAGTGACTTTTTTCACGTTTTTCATGTAGTTTGATATTACGTAAATATATTCATTTTTACCAATATTTCGATACTATTTCATGTAGTATCACGATATGTGATTTGGCCTTCAACTCTCAGAATTTCGCATAATATTGCATTTTAAGCAAGTTTTCTTGCATTTTGTTTAGTACGAAAAATCATCGAATTTAGCAATATTTTGAAGTTTATCATCCCCTTTTCCTTCATGTGATTTAAACAAAATATTATCGAATTAGGCAATAATTTGCCGTTTTCCACGTTTTTGTGAATTTTCAGTCCATGGGTATTAATTCATATATATATACGATAAAAATGATGCAAACACATAATTGATTAGATAATAACCTTAAATACTTCATTTTCAATCATCTATTTGTTTCTCGTTAAAATACTGAGTAAGATATTGAATAGGGGAGAAGTTCGGTTTTTATTGCATATATCGACGTTTCAGCCGGATTAGAGCGGTTTTACGTGTACATCTTCCATCGTTAATATAAACAGAAAATCAAGAACATTTTAGTTATTTCTAATGAAAACACATTGTTTTTTATCATTTGTATTGGAAACAACATTGTCATATGTCTTTTCTTGGAACTAAATAATACGAAACCTCGCTCTATGATTTGAAGGTAAAATCCTCATATATGGTAAAATAGTGACTTCTTCACTTTAATCATGTAGTTTAATATTACGCAAATATATTCATTTTTACCAATATTTCGATACTATTTCATGTAGCATCACGATATGTGATTTGGCCTTCAAATCTCAGAATTTCGCATAATATTGCATTTTAAGCAAGTTTTCTTGCATTTTGTTTCGTATGAAAAATCATCGAATTTAGCAATATTTTGTCGTTTATCATCCCCTTTTCCTTTATTTGATTTAAACAAAATATCATCGAATTAGGCAATATTTTGCCGTTTTCCACGTTTTTGTGAATTTTCAGTCCATGGGTATTAATTCATATATATACGATAAAAATGATGGAAACACATAATTGATTAGATAATAACCTTAAATACTTCATTGCAATCAACTATTTGTTTCTCGTTAAAATACTGAGTAAGATATTGAAAAGGGGAGAAGTTCTGTTTTTATTGCATATATCGACGTTTCAGTCGGAATAGAGCGGTTTTACGTGTACGTCTTCCATCGTTAATATAAACGGAAAATCAGGAACATTTTAGTTAATTCTAATGAAAACACATTTATTTTTATCATTTTCATATGTCTTATGAAACATATGTCAAATGAAACAAATGAAACATAAAGTCATAAGAAACAACATTGTCATATGTCTTTTCTTGGATCTAAATAATACGAAACCTCGCTCTATGATTTGAAGTTAAAATCCTCAAATATGGTTAAATAGTGACTTTTTTCACGTTTTTCATGTAGTTTGATAATACGTAAATATATTCATTTTTACCAATATTTCGATACTATTTCATGTAGTATCACGATATGTGATTTGGCCTTCCAATCTCAGAATTTCGCATAATATTGCATTTTAAGCAAGTTTTCTTGCATTTTGTTTCGTACGAAAAATCATCGAATTTAGCAATATTTTGACGTTTATCATCCCTTTTTCCTTTATGTGATTTAAACAAAATATCATCGAATTAGGCAATATTTTGCCGTTTTCCACGCTTTTGTGAATTTTCAGTCCATGGGTATTAATTCATATATATACGATAAAAATGATGCAAACACATAATTGATTAGATAATAACCTTAAATACTTCATTGCAATCATCTATTTGTTTCTCGTTAAAATACAGAGTAAGATATTGAAAAGGGGAGAAGTTCGGTTTTTATTGCATATATCGACGTTTCAGCCGGATTAGAGCGGTTTTACGTGTACATCTTCCATCGGTAATATAAACGGAAAATCAGGAACATTTTAGTTAGTTCTAATGAAAACACATTGTTTTTAATCATTTGTATTGGAAACAACATTGTCATATGTCTTTTCTTGGAACTAAATAATACGAAACCTCGCTCTATGATTTGAAGGTAAAATTCTCAAATATTTTTATATAGTGATTTTTCACTTTAATCATGTAGTTTGATATTAGGCAAATATATTCATTTTTACCAATATTTCGATACTTTTTCATGTAGTATCACGATATGTGATTTGGCCTTCAAATCTCAGAATTTCGCATAATATTGCATTTTAAGCAAGTTTTCTTGCATTTTGTTTCGTACGAAAAATCATCGAATTTAGCAATATTTTGACGTTTATCATCCCCTTTTCCTTTATGTGATTTAAACAAAATATCATCGAATTAGGCAATGTTTTGCCGTTCTCCACGTTTTTGTGAATTTTCAGTCCATGGGTATTAATTCATATATATACGATAAAAATGATGCAAACACATAATTGATTAGATAATAACCTTAAATACTTCATTTTCAATCAACTATTTCTTTCTCGTTAAAATACTGAGTAAGATATTGAAAGGGGGAGAAGTTCTGATTTTATTGCACATATCGACGTTTCAGCCGGAATAGAGCGGTTTTCGTGTACATCTTCCATCGGTAATATAAACGGAAAATCAGGAACATTTGAGTTAATTCTAAGGAAAATACATTGATTTTTATCATTTGTATTGGAAACAACATTGTCATATATCTTTTCTTGGATCTAAATAATACGAAACCTCGCTCTATGATTTGAAGGTAAAATCCTCAAATATGGTAAAATAGTGACTTTTTCACTTTAATCATGTAGTTTGATATTACGCAAATATATTATTGTTTACCAATATTTCGGTACTATTTCATGTAGTATCACGATATGTGATTTGGTCTTCAAATCTCAGAATTTCGCATAATATTGCATTTTAGGCAAGTTTTCTTGCATTTTGTTTCGTACGAAAAATCATCGAGTTTAGCAATATTTTGACGTTTATCATCCCCTTTTCCTTTATTTGATTTAAACAAAATATCATCGAATTAGGCAATATTTTGCCGTTTTTCCACGTTTTTGTGAATTTTCAGTCCATGGGTATGAATTCATTATATATACGCTAAAAATGATGCAAACACATAATTGATTAGATAGTAACCTTAAATACTTAATTTTCAATCAACTATTTGTTTCTCGTTAAAATACTGAGTAAGATATTGAAAAGGGGAGAAGTTCGGTTTATATTGCATATATCGACATTTCAGCCGGATTAGAGCGGTTTTACGTGTACATCTTCCCTCGTTAATATAAACGGAAAATCAAGAACATTATAGTTAATTCTAATGAAAACAAATGGTTTTTTATCATTTGTATTGGAAACAACATTGCCATATGTCTTTTCTTGGAACTAAATAATACGAAACCTCGCTCTATGATTTGAAGGTAAAATCCTCAAATATGGTAAAATAGTGACTTTTTCACGTTAATCATGTAGTTTGATATTACGCAAATATATTCATTTTTACCAATATTTCGATACTATTTCATGTAGTATCACGATATGTGATTTGGCCTTCAAATCTCAGAATTTCGCATAATATTGCATTTCAAGCAAGTTTTCTTGCATTTTGTTTCGTACGAAAAATCATCGAATTTAGCAATATTTTGACGTTTATCATCCCCTTTTCCTTTATGTGATTTAAACAAAATATCATCGAATTAGGCAATATTTTGCCGTTTTCCACGTTTTTGTGAATTTTCAGTCCATGGGTATTATTCATATATTCATATATTCATATATATACGATAAAAATGATGCAAACACATAATTGATTAGATAATAACCTTAAATAGTTCATTTTCAAATATCTATTTGTTTTTCGTTAAAATACTGAGTAAGATATTGAAAAGGGGAGAAATTCGATTTTTATTGCATATATCGACGTTTCAGCCGGATTAGAGCGGTTTTACGTGTACATCTTCCCTCGTTAATATAAACGGAAAATCAAGAACATTATAGTTAATTCTAATGAAAAAAAAACATTGTTTTTTATCATTTGTATCGGAAACAACATTGTCATATGTCTTTTCTTGGAACTAAATAATACGAAACCTCGCTCTATGATTTGAAGGTAAAATCCTCAAATATGGTAAAATAGTGACTTTTTCACGTTAATCATGTAGTTTGATATTATGCAAATATATTCATTTTTACCAACATTTCGATACTATTTCATGTAGTATCACTATATGTGATTTGGCCTTCAAATCTCAGAATTTCGCATAATATTGCATTTTAAGCAAGTTTTCTTGCATTTTGTTTCGTACGAAAAATCATCGAATTTAGCAATATTTTGACGTTTATCATCTCCTTTTCCTGCATGTGATTTAAACAAAATATCATCGAATTAGGCAATATTTTGCCGTTTTCCACGTTTTTGTGAATTTTCAGTCCATGGGTATTAATTCATATATATACGATAAAAATGATGCAAACACATAATTGATTAGATAATAACCTTAATTACTTCATTGCAATCATCTATTTGTTTCTCGTTAAAATACTGAGTAAGATATTGAAAAAGGGAGAAGTTCTGTTTTTATTGCATATATCGACGTTTCAGCCGGATTAGAGCGGTTTTACGTGTATATCTTCCATCGGTAATATAAACGGAAAATCAGGAACATTTTAGTTAATTCTAATGAAAACACATTGATTTTTATCATTTGTATTGGAAACAACATTGTCATATGTCTTTTCTTGGATCTAAATAATACGAAACCTCGCTCTATGATTTGAAGGTAAAATCCTCAAATATGGTAAAATAGTGAATTTTTCACGTTAATCATGTAGTTTGATATTAGGCAAATATATTCATTTTTACCAATATTCCAATACTATTTCATGTAGTATCACTATATGTGATTTGGCCTTCAAATCTCAGAATTTCGCATAATATTGCATTTTAAGCAAGTTTTCTTGCATTTTGTTTCGTACGAAAAATCATCGAATTTAGCAATATTTTGACTTTTATCATCCCCTTTTCCTTTATTTGATTTAAACAAAATATCATGGAATTAGGCAATATTTTGCCGTTTTTCCACGTTTTTGTAAATTTTCAGTCCATAGGTATTAATTCATTTATGTACGATAAAATGATGCAAACACATAATTGAATAGATAATAACCTAAAATACTTCATTGCAATCATCTATTTGTTTCTCGTTAAAATACTGAGTAAGATATTGAAAAGGGGGAGAAGTTCGGGTTTTATTGCATATATCGACGTTTCAGCCGGATTAGAGCGGTTTTACGTGTACATCTTCCATCGGTAATATAAACGGAAAATCAGGAACATTTTAGTTAATTCTAATGAAAACACATTGATTTTTATCATTTGTATTGGAAACAACATTGTCATATGTCTTTTCTTGGATCAAAATAATACGAAACCTCGCTCTATGATTTGAAGTTAAAATCCTCAAATATGGTTAAATAGTGACTTTTTCACGTTTTTTATGTAGTTTGATATTACGTAAATATATTCATTTTTACCAATATTTCGATACTATTTCATGTAGTATCACGATATGTGAATTGGCATTGAAATCTCAGAATTTCGCATAATATTGCATTTTAAGCAAGTTTTCTTGCATTTTGTTTCGTACGAAAAATCATCGAATTTAGCAATATTTTGACGTTTATCATCTCCTTTTCCTGCATGTGATTTAAACAAAATATCATCGAATTAGGCAATATTTTGCCGTTTTCCACGTTTTTGTGAATTTTCAGTCCATGGGTATTATTCATATATTCATATATTCATATATATACGATAAAAATTATGCAAACACATAATTGATTAGATAATAACCTTAAATAGTTCATTTTCAAATATCTATTTGTTTCTCGTTAAAATACTGAGAAAGATATTGAAAAGTGGAGAAATTCGGTTTTTATTGCATATATCGACGTTTCAGCCGGATTAGAGCGGTTTTACGTGTACATCTTCCCTCGTTAATATAAACGGAAAATCAAGAACATTATAGTTAATTCTAATGAAAAAAAAACACTGTTTTTTATCATTTGTATCGGAAACAACATTGTCATATGTCTTTTCTTGGAACTAAATAATACGAAACCTCGCTCTATGATTTGAAGGTAAAATCCTCAAATATGGTAAAATAGTGACTTTTTCACGTTAATCATGTAGTTTGATATTATGCAAATATATTAATTTTTACCAACATTTCGATACTATTTCATGTAGTATCACTATATGTGATTTGGCCTTCAAATCTCAGAATTTCGCATAATATTGCATTTTAAGCAAGTTTTCTTGCATTTTGTTTCGTACGAAAAATCATCGAATTTAGCAATATTTTGACGTTTATCATCTCCTTTTCCTGCATGTGATTTAAACAAAATATCATCGAATTAGGCAATATTTTGCCGTTTTCCACGTTTTTGTGAATTTTCAGTCCATGGGTATTAATTCATATATATACGATAAAAATGATGCAAACACATAATTGATTAGATAATAACCTTAATTACTTCATTGCAATCATCTATTTGTTTCTCGTTAAAATACTGAGTAAGATATTGAAAAAGGGAGAAGTTCTGTTTTTATTGCATATATCGACGTTTCAGCCGGATTAGAGCGGTTTTACGTGTATATCTTCCATCGGTAATATAAACGGAAAATCAGGAACATTTTAGTTAATTCTAATGAAAACACATTGATTTTTATCATTTGTATTGGAAACAACATTGTCATATGTCTTTTCTTGGATCTAAATAATACGAAACCTCGCTCTATGATTTGAAGGTAAAATCCTCAAATATGGTAAAATAGTGACTTTTTCACGTTAATCATGTAGTTTGATATTAGGCAAATATATTCATTTTTACCAATATTCCAATACTATTTCATGTAGTATCACTATATGTGATTTGGCCCTCAAATCTCAGAATTTCGCATAATATTGCATTTTAAGCAAGTTTTCTTGCATTTTGTTTCGTACGAAAAATCATCGAATTTAGCAATATTTTGACGTTTATCATCCCCTTTTCCTTTATGTGATTTAAACAAAATATCATCGAATTAGGCAATATTTTGCCGTTTTCCACGTTTTTGTGAATTTTCAGTCCATGGGTATTAATTCATATATATACGATAAAAATGATGCAAACACATAATTGATTAGATAATAACCTTAAATACTTCATTTTCAATCAACTATTTATTTCTCGTTAAAATACTGAGTAAGATATTGAAAGGGGGAGAAGTTCTGATTTTATTGCATATATCTACGTTTCAGCCGGAATAGAGCGGTTTTCGTGTACATCTTCCATCGGTAATATAAACGGAAAATCAGGAACATTTGAGTTAATTCTAAGGAAAACACATTGATTTTTATCATTTGTATTGGAAACAACATTGTCATATATCTTTTTTTGGATCTAAATAATACGAAACCTCGCTCTATGATTTGAAGGTAAAATCCTCAAATATGGTTAAATAGTGACTTTTTTCACGTTTTTCATGTAGTTTGATATTACGTAAATATATTCATTTTTACCAATATTTCGATACTATTTCATGTAGTATCACGATATGTGATTTGGCCTTCAACTCTCAGAATTTCGCATAATATTGCATTTTAAGCAAGTTTTCTTGCATTTTGTTTAGTACGAAAAATCATCGAATTTAGCAATATTTTGAAGTTTATCATCCCCTTTTCCTTCATGTGATTTAAACAAAATATTATCGAATTAGGCAATAATTTGCCGTTTTCCACGTTTTTGTGAATTTTCAGTCCATGGGTATTAATTCATATATATATACGATAAAAATGATGCAAACACATAATTGATTAGATAATAACCTTAAATACTTCATTTTCAATCATCTATTTGTTTCTCGTTAAAATACTGAGTAAGATATTGAATAGGGGAGAAGTTCGGTTTTTATTGCATATATCGACGTTTCAGCCGGATTAGAGCGGTTTTACGTGTACATCTTCCATCGTTAATATAAACAGAAAATCAAGAACATTTTAGTTATTTCTAATGAAAACACATTGTTTTTTATCATTTGTATTGGAAACAACATTGTCATATGTCTTTTCTTGGAACTAAATAATACGAAACCTCGCTCTATGATTTGAAGGTAAAATCCTCATATATGGTAAAATAGTGACTTCTTCACTTTAATCATGTAGTTTAATATTACGCAAATATATTCATTTTTACCAATATTTCGATACTATTTCATGTAGCATCACGATATGTGATTTGGCCTTCAAATCTCAGAATTTCGCATAATATTGCATTTTAAGCAAGTTTTCTTGCATTTTGTTTCGTATGAAAAATCATCGAATTTAGCAATATTTTGTCGTTTATCATCCCCTTTTCCTTTATTTGATTTAAACAAAATATCATCGAATTAGGCAATATTTTGCCGTTTTCCACGTTTTTGTGAATTTTCAGTCCATGGGTATTAATTCATATATATACGATAAAAATGATGGAAACACATAATTGATTAGATAATAACCTTAAATACTTCATTGCAATCAACTATTTGTTTCTCGTTAAAATACTGAGTAAGATATTGAAAAGGGGAGAAGTTCTGTTTTTATTGCATATATCGACGTTTCAGTCGGAATAGAGCGGTTTTACGTGTACGTCTTCCATCGTTAATATAAACGGAAAATCAGGAACATTTTAGTTAATTCTAATGAAAACACATTTATTTTTATCATTTTCATATGTCTTATGAAACATATGTCAAATGAAACAAATGAAACATAAAGTCATAAGAAACAACATTGTCATATGTCTTTTCTTGGATCTAAATAAAACGAAACCTCGCTCTATGATTTGAAGTTAAAATCCTCAAATATGGTTAAATAGTGACTTTTTTCACGTTTTTCATGTAGTTTGATAATACGTAAATATATTCATTTTTACCAATATTTCGATACTATTTCATGTAGTATCACGATATGTGATTTGGCCTTCCAATCTCAGAATTTCGCATAATATTGCATTTTAAGCAAGTTTTCTTGCATTTTGTTTCGTACGAAAAATCATCGAATTTAGCAATATTTTGACGTTTATCATCCCTTTTTCCTTTATGTGATTTAAACAAAATATCATCGAATTAGGCAATATTTTGCCGTTTTCCACGCTTTTGTGAATTTTCAGTCCATGGGTATTAATTCATATATATACGATAAAAATGATGCAAACACATAATTGATTAGATAATAACCTTAAATACTTCATTGCAATCATCTATTTGTTTCTCGTTAAAATACAGAGTAAGATATTGAAAAGGGGAGAAGTTCGGTTTTTATTGCATATATCGACGTTTCAGCCGGATTAGAGCGGTTTTACGTGTACATCTTCCATCGGTAATATAAACGGAAAATCAGGAACATTTTAGTTAGTTCTAATGAAAACACATTGTTTTTAATCATTTGTATTGGAAACAACATTGTCATATGTCTTTTCTTGGAACTAAATAATACGAAACCTCGCTCTATGATTTGAAGGTAAAATTCTCAAATATTTTTATATAGTGATTTTTCACTTTAATCATGTAGTTTGATATTAGGCAAATATATTCATTTTTACCAATATTTCGATACTTTTTCATGTAGTATCACGATATGTGATTTGGCCTTCAAATCTCAGAATTTCGCATAATATTGCATTTTAAGCAAGTTTTCTTGCATTTTGTTTCGTACGAAAAATCATCGAATTTAGCAATATTTTGACGTTTATCATCCCCTTTTCCTTTATGTGATTTAAACAAAATATCATCGAATTAGGCAATGTTTTGCCGTTCTCCACGTTTTTGTGAATTTTCAGTCCATGGGTATTAATTCATATATATACGATAAAAATGATGCAAACACATAATTGATTAGATAATAACCTTAAATACTTCATTTTCAATCAACTATTTCTTTCTCGTTAAAATACTGAGTAAGATATTGAAAGGGGGAGAAGTTCTGATTTTATTGCACATATCGACGTTTCAGCCGGAATAGAGCGGTTTTCGTGTACATCTTCCATCGGTAATATAAACGGAAAATCAGGAACATTTGAGTTAATTCTAAGGAAAATACATTGATTTTTATCATTTGTATTGGAAACAACATTGTCATATATCTTTTCTTGGATCTAAATAATACGAAACCTCGCTCTATGATTTGAAGGTAAAATCCTCAAATATGGTAAAATAGTGACTTTTTCACTTTAATCATGTAGTTTGATATTACGCAAATATATTATTGTTTACCAATATTTCGGTACTATTTCATGTAGTATCACGATATGTGATTTGGTCTTCAAATCTCAGAATTTCGCATAATATTGCATTTTAGGCAAGTTTTCTTGCATTTTGTTTCGTACGAAAAATCATCGAGTTTAGCAATATTTTGACGTTTATCATCCCCTTTTCCTTTATTTGATTTAAACAAAATATCATCGAATTAGGCAATATTTTGCCGTTTTTCCACGTTTTTGTGAATTTTCAGTCCATGGGTATGAATTCATTATATATACGCTAAAAATGATGCAAACACATAATTGATTAGATAGTAACCTTAAATACTTAATTTTCAATCAACTATTTGTTTCTCGTTAAAATACTGAGTAAGATATTGAAAAGGGGAGAAGTTCTGTTTTTATTGCATATATCGACGTTTCAGCCGGAATAGAGCGATTTTCGTGTACATCTTCCATCGGTAATATAAACGGAAAATCAGGAACATTTGAGTTAATTCTAAGGAAAACACATTGATTTTTATCATTTGTATTGGAAACAACATTGTCATATATCTTTTCTTGGATCTAAATAATACGAAACCTCGCTCTATGATTTGAAGGTAAAATCCTCAAATATGGTAAAATAGTGACTTTTTCACTTTAATCATGTAGTTTGATATTACGCAAATATATTATTGTTTACCAATATTTCGGTACTATTTCATGTAGTATCACGATATGTGATTTGGCCTTCAAATCTCAGAATTTCGCATAATATTGCATTTTAGGCAAGTTTTCTTGCATTTTGTTTCGTACGAAAAATCATCGAGTTTAGCAATATTTTGACGTTTATCATCCCCTTTTCCTTTATTTGATTTAAACAAAATATCATCGAATTAGGCAATATTTTGCCGTTTTCCACGTTTTTGTGAATTTTCAGTCCATGGGTATTAATTCATATATATACGATAAAAATGATGGAAACACATAATTGATTAGATAATAACCTTAAATACTTCATTGCAATCAACTATTTGTTTCTCGTTAAAATACTGAGTAAGATATTGAAATGGGGAGAAGTTCTGTTTTTATTGCATATATCGACGTTTCAGTCGGAATAGAGCGGTTTTACGTGTACGTCTTCCATCGTTAATATAAACGGAAAATCAGGAACATTTTAGTTAATTCTAATGAAAACTTATTTATTTTTATCATTTGTCGTATGTCTTATGAAACATATGTCAAATGAAACAAATGAAACATAAAGTCATATGAAACAACATTGTCATATGTCTTTTCTTGGATCTAAATAATACGAAACCTCGCTCTATGATTTGAAGTTAAAATCCTCAAATATGGTTAAATAGTGACTTTTTTCACGTTTTTCATGTAGTTTGATAATACGTAAATATATTCATTTTTACCAATATTTCGATACTATTTCATGTAGTATCACGATATGTGATTTGGCCTTCCAATCTCAGAATTTCGCATAATATTGCATTTTACGCAAGTTTTCTTGCATTTTGTTTCGTACGAAAAATCATCGAATTTAGAAATATTTTGACGTTTATCATCCCCTTTTCCTTTATTTGATTTAAACAAAATATCATCGAATTAGGCAATATTTTTCCGTTTTTCCACGTTTTTGTGAATTTTCAGTCTATGGGTATTAATTCATTATATATACGATAAAAATGATGCAAACACATAATTGATTAGATAATAACCTTAAATACTTCATTTTCAATCAACTATTTGTTTCTCGTTAAAATACTGAGTAAGATATTGAAAAGGGGAGAAGTTCTGTTTTTATTGCATATATCGACGTTTCAGCCGGAATAGAGCGATTTTCGTGTACATCTTCCATCGGTAATATAAACGGAAAATCAGGAACATTTTAGTTAATTCTAATGAAAACACATTGATTTTTATCATTTGTATTGGAAACAACATTGTCATATATCTTTTCTTGGATCTAAATAATACGAAACCTCGCTCTATGATTTGAAGTTAAAATCCTCAAATATGGTTAAATAGTGACTTTTTTCACGATTTTCATGCAGTTTGATATTACGTAAATATATTGATTTTTACCAATATTTCGATACTATTTCATGTAATATCACGATATGTGATTTGGCCTTCAAATCTCAGAATTTCGCATAATATTGCATTTTAAGCAAGTTTTCTTGCATTTTGTTTCGTATGAAAAATCATCGAATTTAGCAATATTTTGTCGTTTATCATCCCCTTTTCCTTTATTTGATTTAAACAAAATATCATCGAATTAGGCAATATTTTGCCGTTTTCCACGTTTTTGTGAATTTTCAGTCCATGGGTATTAATTCATATATATACGATAAAAATGATGGAAACACATAATTGATTAGATAATAACCTTAAATACTTCATTGCAATCAACTATTTGTTTCTCGTTAAAATACTGAGTAAGATATTGAAAAGGGGAGAAGTTCTGTTTATATTGCATATATCGACGTTTCAGTCGGAATAGAGCGGTTTTACGTGTACGTCTTCCATCGTTAATATAAACGGAAAATCAGGAACATTTTAGTTAATTCTAATGAAAACTTATTTATTTTTATCATTTGTCGTATGTCTTATGAAACATATGTCAAATGAAACAAATGAAACATAAAGTCATATGAAACAACATTGTCATATGTCTTTTCTTGGATCTAAATAATACGAAACCTCGCTCTATGATTTGAAGTTAAAATCCTCAAATATGGTTAAATAGTGACTTTTTTCACGTTTTTCATGTAGTTTGATAATACGTAAATATATTCATTTTTACCAATATTTCGATACTATTTCATGTAGTATCACGATATGTGATTTGGCCTTCCAATCTCAGAATTTCGCATAATATTGCATTTTAAGCAAGTTTTCTTGCATTTTGTTTCGTACGAAAAATCATCGAATTTAGAAATATTTTGACGTTTATCATCCCCTTTTCCTTTATTTGATTTAAACAAAATATCATCGAATTAGGCAATATTTTTCCGTTTTTCCACGTTTTTGTGAATTTTCAGTCTATGGGTATTAATTCATTATATATACGATAAAAATGATGCAAACACATAATTGATTAGATAATAACCTTAAATACTTCATTTTCAATCAACTATTTGTTTCTCGTTAAAATACTGAGTAAGATATTGAAAAGGGGAGAAGTTCTGTTTTTATTGCATATATCGACGTTTCAGCCGGAATAGAGCGATTTTCGTGTACATCTTCCATCGGTAATATAAACGGAAAATCAGGAACATTTTAGTTAATTCTAATGAAAACACATTGATTTTTATCATTTGTATTGGAAACAACATTGTCATATATCTTTTCTTGGATCTAAATAATACGAAACCTCGCTCTATGATTTGAAGTTAAAATCCTCAAATATGGTTAAATAGTGACTTTTTTCACGATTTTCATGCAGTTTGATATTACGTAAATATATTCATTTTTACCAATATTTCGATACTATTTCATGTAATATCACGATATGTGATTTGGCCTTCAAATCTCAGAATTTCGCATAATATTGCATTTTAAGCAAGTTTTCTTGCATTTTGTTTCGTATGAAAAATCATCGAATTTAGCAATATTTTGTCGTTTATCATCCCCTTTTCCTTTATGTGATTTAAACAAAATATCATCGAATTAGGCAATATTTTGCCGTTTTCCACGCTTTTGTGAATTTTCAGTCCATGGGTATTAATTCATATATATACGATAAAAATGATGCAAACACATAATTGATTAGATAATAACCTTAAATACTTCATTGCAATCATCTATTTGTTTCTCGTTAAAATACAGAGTAAGATATTGAAAAGGGGAGAAGTTCGGTTTTTATTGCATATATCGACGTTTCAGCCGGATTAGAGCGGTTTTACGTGTACATCTTCCATCGGTAATATAAACGGAAAATCAGGAACATTTTAGTTAGTTCTAATGAAAACACATTGTTTTTAATCATTTGTATTGGAAACAACATTGTCATATGTCTTTTCTTGGAACTAAATAATACGAAACCTCGCTCTATGATTTGAAGGTAAAATTCTCAAATATTTTTATATAGTGATTTTTCACTTTAATCATGTAGTTTGATATTAGGCAAATATATTCATTTTTACCAATATTTCGATACTTTTTCATGTAGTATCACGATATGTGATTTGGCCTTCAAATCTCAGAATTTCGCATAATATTGCATTTTAAGCAAGTTTTCTTGCATTTTGTTTCGTACGAAAAATCATCGAATTTAGCAATATTTTGACGTTTATCATCCCCTTTTCCTTTATGTGATTTAAACAAAATATCATCGAATTAGGCAATATTTTGCCGTTCTCCACGTTTTTGTGAATTTTCAGTCCATGGGTATTAATTCATATATATACGATAAAAATGATGCAAACACATAATTGATTAGATAATAACCTTAAATACTTCATTTTCAATCAACTATTTCTTTCTCGTTAAAATACTGAGTAAGATATTGAAAGGGGGAGAAGTTCTGATTTTATTGCACATATCGACGTTTCAGCCGGAATAGAGCGGTTTTCGTGTACATCTTCCATCGGTAATATAAACGGAAAATCAGGAACATTTGAGTTAATTCTAAGGAAAACACATTGATTTTTATCATTTGTATTGGAAACAACATTGTCATATATCTTTTCTTGGATCTAAATAATACGAAACCTCGCTCTACGATTTGAAGGTAAAATCCTCAAATATGGTAAAATAGTGACTTTTTCACTTTAATCATGTAGTTTGATATTACGCAAATATATTATTGTTTACCAATATTTCGGTACTATTTCATGTAGTATCACGATATGTGATTTGGTCTTCAAATCTCAGAATTTCGCATAATATTGCATTTTAGGCAAGTTTTCTTGCATTTTGTTTCGTACGAAAAATCATCGAGTTTAGCAATATTTTGACGTTTATCATCCCCTTTTCCTTTATTTGATTTAAACAAAATATCATCGAATTAGGCAATATTTTGCCGTTTTTCCACGTTTTTGTGAATTTTCAGTCCATGGGTATGAATTCATTATATATACGCTAAAAATGATGCAAACACATAATTGATTAGATAGTAACCTTAAATACTTAATTTTCAATCAACTATTTGTTTCTCGTTAAAATACTGAGTAAGATATTGAAAAGGGGAGAAGTTCTGTTTTTATTGCATATATCGACGTTTCAGCCGGAATAGAGCGATTTTCGTGTACATCTTCCATCGGTAATATAAACGGAAAATCAGGAACATTTGAGTTAATTCTAAGGAAAACACATTGATTTTTATCATTTGTATTGGAAACAACATTGTCATATATCTTTTCTTGGATCTAAATAATACGAAACCTCGCTCTATGATTTGAAGGTAAAATCCTCAAATATGGTAAAATAGTGACTTTTTCACTTTAATCATGTAGTTTGATATTACGCAAATATATTATTGTTTACCAATATTTCGGTACTATTTCATGTAGTATCACGATATGTGATTTGGCCTTCAAATCTCAGAATTTCGCATAATATTGCATTTTAGGCAAGTTTTCTTGCATTTTGTTTCGTACGAAAAATCATCGAGTTTAGCAATATTTTGACGTTTATCATCCCCTTTTCCTTTATTTGATTTAAACAAAATATCATCGAATTAGGCAATATTTTGCCGTTTTCCACGTTTTTGTGAATTTTCAGTCCATGGGTATTAATTCATATATATACGATAAAAATGATGGAAACACATAATTGATTAGATAATAACCTTAGATACTTCATTGCAATCAACTATTTGTTTCTCGTTAAAATACTGAGTAAGATATTGAAAAGGGGAGAAGTTCTGTTTTTATTGCATATATCGACGTTTCAGTCGGAATAGAGCGGTTTTACGTGTACGTCTTCCATCGTTAATATAAACGGAAAATCAGGAACATTTTAGTTAATTCTAATGAAAACTTATTTATTTTTATCATTTGTCGTATGTCTTATGAAACATATGTCAAATGAAACAAATGAAACATAAAGTCATATGAAACAACATTGTCATATGTCTTTTCTTGGATCTAAATAATACGAAACCTCGCTCTATGATTTGAAGTTAAAATCCTCAAATATGGTTAAATAGTGACTTTTTTCACGTTTTTCATGTAGTTTGATAATACGTAAATATATTCATTTTTACCAATATTTCGATACTATTTCGTGTAGTATCACGATATGTGATTTGGCCTTCCAATCTCAGAATTTCGCATAATATTGCATTTTAAGCAAGTTTTCTTGCATTTTGTTTCGTACGAAAAATCATCGAATTTAGAAATATTTTGACGTTTATCATCCCCTTTTCCTTTTCCTTTATTTGATTTAAACAAAATATCATCGAATTAGGCAATATTTTTCCGTTTTTCCACGTTTTTGTGAATTTTCAGTCTATGGGTATTAATTCATTATATATACGATAAAAATGATGCAAACACATAATTGATTAGATAATAACCTTAAATACTTCATTTTCAATCAACTATTTGTTTCTCGTTAAAATACTGAGTAAGATATTGAAAAGGGGAGAAGTTCTGTTTTTATTGCATATATCGACGTTTCAGCCGGAATAGAGCGATTTTCGTGTACATCTTCCATCGGTAATATAAACGGAAAATCAGGAACATTTTAGTTAATTCTAATGAAAACACATTGATTTTTATCATTTGTATTGGAAACAACATTGTCATATATCTTTTCTTGGATCTAAATAATACGAAACCTCGCTCTATGATTTGAAGTTAAAATCCTCAAATATGGTTAAATAGTGACTTTTTTCACGATTTTCATGCAGTTTGATATTACGTAAATATATTCATTTTTACCAATATTTCGATACTATTTCATGTAATATCACGATATGTGATTTGGCCTTCAAATCTCAGAATTTCGCATAATATTGCATTTTAAGCAAGTTTTCTTGCATTTTGTTTCGTATGAAAAATCATCGAATTTAGCAATATTTTGTCGTTTATCATCCCCTTTTCCTTTATTTGATTTAAACAAAATATCATCGAATTAGGCAATATTTTGCCGTTTTCCACGTTTTTGTGAATTTTCAGTCCATGGGTATTAATTCATATATATACGATAAAAATGATGGAAACACATAATTGATTAGATAATAACCTTAAATACTTCAATGCAATCAACTATTTGTTTCTCGTTAAAATACTGAGTAAGATATTGAAAAGGGGAGAAGTTCTGTTTATATTGCATATATCGACGTTTCAGTCGGAATAGAGCGGTTTTACGTGTACGTCTTCCATCGTTAATATAAACGGAAAATCAGGAACATTTTAGTTAATTCTAATGAAAACACATTTATTTTTATCATTTGTCATATGTCTTATGAAACATATGTCAAATGAAACAAATGAAACATAAAGTCATATAAAACAACATTGTCATATGTCTTTTCTTGGATCTAAATAATACGAAACCTCGCTCTATGATTTGAAGTTAAAATCCTCAAATATGGTTAAATAGTGAATTTTTTCACGTTTTTCATGTAGTTTGATAATACGTAAATATATTCATTTTTACCAATATTTCGATACTATTTCATGTAGTATCACGATATGTGATTTGGCCTTCCAATCTCAGAATTTCGCATAATATTGCATTTTAAGCAAGTTTTCTTGCATTTTGTTTCGTACGAAAAATCATCGAATTTAGAAATATTTTGACGTTTATCATCTCCTTTTCCTTTATTTGATTTAAACAAAATATCATCGAATTAGGCAATATTTTTCCGTTTTTCCACGTTTTTGTGAATTTTCAGTCTATGGGTATTAATTCATTATATATACGATAAAAATGATGCAAACACATAATTGATTAGATAATAACCTTAAATACTTCATTTTCAATCAACTATTTGTTTCTCGTTAAAATACTGAGTAAGATATTGAAAAGGGGAGAAGTTCTGTTTTTATTGCATATATCGACGTTTCAGCGGGAATAGAGCGATTTTCGTGTACATCTTCCATCGGTAATATAAACGGAAAATCAGGAACATTTTAGTTAATTCTAATGAAAACACATTGATTTTTATCATTTGTATTGGAAACAACATTGTCATATATCTTTTCTTGGATCTAAATAATACGAAACCTCGCTCTATGATTTGAAGTTAAAATCCTCAAATATGGTTAAATAGTGACTTTTTTCACGTTTTTCATGTAGTTTGATATTACGTAAATATATTCATTTTTACCAATATTTCGATACTATTTCATGAAGTATCACGATATGTGATTTGGCCTTCAAATCTCAGAATTTCGCATAATATTGCATTTTAAGCAAGTTTTCTTGCATTTTGTTTCGTACGAAAAATCATCGAATTTAGCAATATTTTGACGTTTATCATCCCTTTTTCCTTTATGTGATTTAAACAAAATATCATCGAATTAGGCAATATTTTGCCGTTTTCCACGTTTTTGTGAATTTTCAGTCCATGGTTATTAATTCATATATATACGATAAAAATGATGCAAACACATAATTGATTACATAATAACCTTTAATACTTCATTGCAATCATCTATTTGTTTCTCGTTAAAATACAGAGTAAGATATTGAAAAGGGGAGAAGTTCGGTTTTTATTGCATATATCGACGTTTCAGCCGGAATAGAGCGATTTTCGTGTACATCTTCCATCGGTAATATAAACGGAAAATCAGGAACATTTTAGTTAATTCTAATGAAAACACATTGATTTTTATCATTTGTATTGGAAACAACATTGCCATATGTCTTTTCTTGGATCTAAATAATACGAAACCTCGCTCTATGATTTGAAGGTAAAATCCTCAAATATGGTAAAATAGTGAATTTTTCACGTTAATCATGTAGTTTGATATTGCGCAAATATATTCACTTTTACCAATATTCCGATACTATTTCATGTAGTATCACGATATGTGATTTGGCCTTCAACTCCCAGAATTTCGCATAATATTGCATTTTAAGCAAGTTTTCTTGCATTTTGTTTAGTACGAAAAATCATCGAATTTAGCAATATTTTGACGTTTATCATCCCCTTTTCCTTCATGTGATTTAAACAAAATATTATCGAATTAGGCAATAATTTGCCGTTTTCCACGTTTATGTGAATTTTCAGTCCATGGGTATTAATTCATATATATATACGATAAAAATGATGCAAACACATAATTGATTAGATAATAACCTTAAATACTTCATTTTCAATCATCTATTTGTTTCTCGTTAAAATACTGATTAAGATATTGAATAGGGGAGAAGTTCGGTTTTTATTGCATATATCGACGTTTCAGCCGGATTAGAGCGGTTTTACGTGTACATCTTCCATCGTTAATATAAACAGAAAATCAAGAACATTTTAGTTATTTCTAATGAAAACACATCGTTTTTTATCATTTGTATTGGAAACAACATTGTCATATGTCTTTTCTTGGAACTAAATAATACGAAACCTCGCTCTATGATTTGAAGGTAAAATTCTCAAATATTTTTATATAGTGATTTTTCACTTTAATCATGTAGTTTGATATTAGGCAAATATATTCATTTTTACCAATATTTCGATACTTTTTCATGTAGTATTACGATATGTGATTTGGCCTTCAAATCTCAGAATTTCGCATAATATTGCATTTTAAGCAAGTTTTCTTGCATTTTGTTTCGTACGAAAAATCATCGAATTTAGCAATATTTTGACGTTTATCATCCCCTTTTCCTTTATGTGATTTAAACAAAATATCATAGAATTAGGCAATATTTTGCCGTTCTCCACGTTTTTGTGAATTTTCAGTCCATGGGTATTAATTCATATATATACGATAAAAATGATGCAAACACATAATTGATTAGATAATAACCTTAAATACTTCATTTTCAATCAACTATTTGTTTCTCGTTAAAATACTGAGTAAGATATTGAAAAGGGGAGAAGTTCTGTTTTTATTGCATATATCGACGTTTCAGCGGGAATAGAGCGATTTTCGTGTACATCTTCCATCGGTAATATAAACGGAAAATCAGGAACATTTTAGTTAATTCTAATGAAAACACATTGATTTTTATCATTTGTATTGGAAACAACATTGTCATATATCTTTTCTTGGATCTAAATAATACGAAACCTCGCTCTATGATTTGAAGTTAAAATCCTCAAATATGGTTAAATAGTGACTTTTTTCACGTTTTTCATGTAGTTTGATATTACGTAAATATATTCATTTTTACCAATATTTCGATACTATTTCATGAAGTATCACGATATGTGATTTGGCCTTCAAATCTCAGAATTTCGCATAATATTGCATTTTAAGCAAGTTTTCTTGCATTTTGTTTCGTACGAAAAATCATCGAATTTAGCAATATTTTGACGTTTATCATCCCTTTTTCCTTTATGTGATTTAAACAAAATATCATCGAATTAGGCAATATTTTGCCGTTTTCCACGTTTTTGTGAATTTTCAGTCCATGGTTATTAATTCATATATATACGATAAAAATGATGCAAACACATAATTGATTACATAATAACCTTAAATACTTCATTGCAATCATCTATTTGTTTCTCGTTAAAATACAGAGTAAGATATTGAAAAGGGGAGAAGTTCGGTTTTTATTGCATATATCGACGTTTCAGCCGGAATAGAGCGATTTTCGTGTACATCTTCCATCGGTAATATAAACGGAAAATCAGGAACATTTTAGTTAATTCTAATGAAAACACATTGATTTTTATCATTTGTATTGGAAACAACATTGCCATATGTCTTTTCTTGGATCTAAATAATACGAAACCTCGCTCTATGATTTGAAGGTAAAATCCTCAAATATGGTAAAATAGTGAATTTTTCACGTTAATCATGTAGTTTGATATTGCGCAAATATATTCACTTTTACCAATATTCCGATACTATTTCATGTAGTATCACGATATGTGATTTGGCCTTCAACTCCCAGAATTTCGCATAATATTGCATTTTAAGCAAGTTTTCTTGCATTTTGTTTAGTACGAAAAATCATCGAATTTAGCAATATTTTGACGTTTATCATCCCCTTTTCCTTCATGTGATTTAAACAAAATATTATCGAATTAGGCAATAATTTGCCGTTTTCCACGTTTATGTGAATTTTCAGTCCATGGGTATTAATTCATATATATATACGATAAAAATGATGCAAACACATAATTGATTAGATAATAACCTTAAATACTTCATTTTCAATCATCTATTTGTTTCTCGTTAAAATACTGAGTAAGATATTGAATAGGGGAGAAGTTCGGTTTTTATTGCATATATCGACGTTTCAGCCGGATTAGAGCGGTTTTACGTGTACATCTTCCATCGTTAATATAAACAGAAAATCAAGAACATTTTAGTTATTTCTAATGAAAACACATCGTTTTTTATCATTTGTATTGGAAACAACATTGTCATATGTCTTTTCTTGGAACTAAATAATACGAAACCTCGCTCTATGATTTGAAGGTAAAATTCTCAAATATTTTTATATAGTGATTTTTCACTTTAATCATGTAGTTTGATATTAGGCAAATATATTCATTTTTACCAATATTTCGATACTTTTTCATGTAGTATTACGATATGTGATTTGGCCTTCAAATCTCAGAATTTCGCATAATATTGCATTTTAAGCAAGTTTTCTTGCATTTTGTTTCGTACGAAAAATCATCGAATTTAGCAATATTTTGACGTTTATCATCCCCTTTTCCTTTATGTGATTTAAACAAAATATCATCGAATTAGGCAATATTTTGCCGTTCTCCACGTTTTTGTGAATTTTCAGTCCATGGGTATTAATTCATATATATACGATAAAAATGATGCAAACACATAATTGATTAGATAATAACCTTAAATACTTCATTTTCAATCAACTATTTCTTTCTCGTTAAAATACTGAGTAAGATATTGAAAGGGGGAGAAGTTCTGATTTTATTGCACATATCGACGTTTCAGCCGGAATAGAGCGGTTTTCGTGTACATCTTCCATCGGTAATATAAACGGAAAATCAGGAACATTTGAGTTAATTCTAAGGAAAACACATTGATTTTTATCATTTGTATTGGAAACAACATTGTCATATATCTTTTCTTGGATCTAAATAATACGAAACCTCGCTCTATGATTTGAAGGTAAAATCCTGAAATATGGTAAAATAGTGACTTTTTCACTTTAATCATGTAGTTTGATATTACGCAAATATATTATTTTTTACCAATATTTCGATACTATTTCATGTAGTATCACGATATGTGATTTGGCCTTCAAATCTCAGAATTTCGCATAATATTGCATTTTAGGCAAGTTTTCTTGCATTTTGTTTCGTACGAAAAATCATCGAGTTTAGCAATATTTTGACGTTCATCATCCCCTTTTCCTTTATTTGATTTAAACAAAATATCATCGAATTAGGCAATATTTTGCCGTTTTTCCACGTTTTTGTGAATTTTCAGTCCATGGGTATTAATTCATTATATATACGCTAAAAATGATGCAAACACATAATTGATTAGATAGTAACCTTAAATACTTCATTTTCAATCAACTATTTGTTTCTCGTTAAAATACTGAGTAAGATATTGAAAAGGGGAGAAGTTCTGTTTTTATTGCATATATCGACGTTTCAGCCGGAATAGAGCGATTTTCGTGTACATCTTCCATCGGTAATATAAACGGAAAATCAGGAACATTTTAGTTAATTCTAATGAAAACACATTGATTTTTATCATTTGTATTGGAAACAACATTGCCATATGTCTTTTCTTGGATCTAAATAATACGAAACCTCGCTCTATGATTTGAAGGTAAAATCCTCAAATATGGTAAAATAGTGAATTTTTCACGTTAATCATGTAGTTTGATATTACGCAAATATATTCACTTTTACCAATATTCCGATACTATTTCATGTAGTATCACGATATGTGATTTGGCCTTCAACTCTCAGAATTTCGCATAATATTGCATTTTAAGCAAGTTTTCTTGCATTTTGTTTAGTACGAAAAATCATCGAATTTAGCAATATTTTGACGTTTATCATCCCCTTTTCCTTCATGTGATTTAAACAAAATATTATCGAATTAGGCAATAATTTGCCGTTTTCCACGTTTTTGTGAATTTTCAGTCCATGGGTATTAATTCATATATATATACGATAAAAATGATGCAAACACATAATTGATTAGATAATAACCTTAAATACTTCATTTTCAATCATCTACTTGTTTCTCGTTAAAATACTGAGTAAGATATTGAATAGGGGAGAAGTTCGGTTTTTATTGCATATATCGACGTTTCAGCCGGATTAGAGCGGTTTTACGTGTACATCTTCCATCGTTAATATAAACAGAAAATCAAGAACATTTTAGTTATTTCTAATGAAAACACATTGTTTTTTATCATTTGTATTGGAAACAACATTGTCATATGTCTTTTCTTGGAACTTAATAATACGAAACCTCGCTCTATGATTTGAAGGTAAAATCCTCAAATATGGTAAAATAGTGACTTCTTCACTTTAATCATGTAGTTTGATATTACGCAAATATATTCATTTTTACCAATATTTCGATACTATTTCATGTAGCATCACGATATGTGATTTGGCCTTCAAATCTCAGAATTTCGCATAATATTGCATTTTAAGCAAGTTTTCTTGCATTTTGTTTCGTATGAAAAATCATCTAATTTAGCAATATTTTGTCGTTTATCATCCCCTGTTCCTTTATTTGATTTAAACAAAATATCATCGAATTAGGCAATATTTTGCCGTTTTCCACGTTTTTGTGAATTTTCAGTCCATGGGTATTAATTCATATATATACGATAAAAATGATGGAAACACATAATTGATTAGATAATAACCTTAAATACTTCATTGCAATCAACTATTTGTTTCTCGTTAAAATACTGAGTAAGATATTGAAAAGGGGAGAAGTTCTGTTTTTATTGCATATATCGACGTTTCAGTCGGAATAGAGCGGTTTTACGTGTACGTCTTCCATCGTTAATATAAACGGAAAAACAGGAACATTTTAGTTAATTCTAATGAAAACACATTTATTTTTATCATTTGTCATATGTCTTATGAAACATATGTCAAATGAAACAAATGAAACATAAAGTCATATGAAACAACATTGTCATATGTCTTTTCTTGGATCAAAATAATACGAAACCTCGCTCTATGATTTGAAGTTAATATCCTCAAATATGGTTAAATAGTGACTTTTTTCACGGTTTTCATGTAGTTTGATATTACGTAAATATATTCAGTTTTACCAATATTTCGATACTATTTCATGTAGTATCACGATATGTGATTTGGCCTTGAAATCTCAGAATTTCGCATAATATTGCATTTTAGGCAAGTTTTCTTGCATTTTGTTTCGTACGAAAAATCATCGAATTTAGCAATATTTTGACGTTTATCATCCCCTTTTCCTTTATTTGATTTAAACAAAATATCATCGAATTAGGCAATATTTTGCCGTTTTTTCCACGTTTATGTGAATTTTCAGTCCATCGGTATTAATTCATTATATATACGATAAAAATGATGCAAACACATAATTGATTAGATAATAACCTTAAATACTTCATTTTCAATCAACTATTTGTTTCTCGTTAAAATACTGAGTAAGATATTGAAAAGGGGAGAAGTTCTGTTTTTATTGCATATATCGACGTTTCAGCCGGAATAGAGCGATTTTCGTGTACATCTTCCATCGGTAATATAAACGGAAAATCAGGAACATTTTAGTTAATTCTAATGAAAACACATTGATTTTTATCATTTGTATTGGAAACCACATTGTCATATGTCTTTTCTTGGATCTAAATAATACGAAACCTCGCTCTATGATTTGAAGTTAAAATCCTCAAATATGGTTAAATAGTGACTTTTTTCACGATTTTCATGCAGTTTGATATTACGTAAATATATTCATTTTTACCAATATTTCGATACTATTTCATGTAATATCACGATATGTGATTTGGCCTTCAAATCTCAGAATTTCGCATAATATTGCATTTTAAGCAAGTTTTCTTGCATTTTGTTTCGTACGAAAAATCATCTAATTTAGCAATATTTTGACGTTTATCATCCCCTTTTCCTTTATTTGATTTAACAAAATATCATCGAATTAGGCAATATTTTGCCGTTTTTCCACGTTTTTGTGAATTTTCAGTCTATGGGTATTAATTCATTATATATACGATAAAAATGATGCAAACACATAATTGATTAGATAATAACCTTAAATACTTCATTTTCAATCAACTATTTGTTTCTCGTTAAAATACTGAGTAAGATATTGAAAAGGGGAGAAGTTCTGTTTTTATTGCATATATCGACGTTTCAGCCGGAATAGAGCGATTTTCGTGTACATCTTCCATCGGTAATATAAACGGAAAATCAGGAACATTTTAGTTAATTCTAATGAAAACACTTTGATTTTTATCATTTGTATTGGAAACAACATTGTCATATGTCTTTTCTTCGATCAAAATAATACGAAACCTCGCTCTATGATTTGAAGTTAAAATCCTCAAATATGGTTAAATAGTGACTTTTTTCACGTTTTTCATGTAGTTTGATATTACGTAAATATATTCATTTTTACCAATATTTCGATACTATTTCATTAAGTATCACGATATGTGATTTGGCCTTCAAATCTCAGAATTTCGCATAATATTGCATTTTAAGCAAGTTTTCTTGCATTTTGTTTCGTACGAAAAAATCATCGAATTTAGCAATATTTTGACGTTTATCATCCCTTTTTCCTTTATGTGATTTAAACAAAATATCATCGAATTAGGCAATATTTTGCCGTTTTCCACGTTTTTGTGAATTTTCAGTCCATGGGTTTTGTGAATTTTCAGTCCATTCATATATATACGATAAAAATGATGCAAACACATAATTGATTAGATAATAACCTTAAATACTTCATTGCAATCATCTATTTGTTTCTCGTTAAAATACAGAGTAAGATATTGAAAAGGGGAGAAGTTCGGTTTTTATTGCATATATCGACGTTTCAGCCGGATTAGAGCGGTTTTATGTGTACATCTTCCATCGGTAATATAAACGGAAAATCAGGAACATTTTAGTTAGTTCTAATGAAAACACATTGTTTTTTATCATTTGTATTGGAAACAACATTGTCATATGTCTTTTCTTGGAACTAAATAATACGAAACCTCGCTCGATGATTTGAAGGTAAAATTCTCAAATATTTTTAAATAGTGATTTTTCACTTTAATCATGTAGTTGGATATTACGCAAATATATTATTTTTTACCAATATTTCGATACTTTTTCATGTAGTATCACGATATGTGATTTGGCCTTCAAATCTCAGAATTTCGCATAATATTGCATTTTAGGCAATTTTTCTTGCATTTTGTTTCGTACGAAAAATCATCGAATTTAGCAATATTTTGACGTTTATCATCCCCTTTTCCTTTATTTGATTTAAACAAAATATCATCGAATTAGGCAATATTTTGCCGTTTTTTTCCACGTTTATGTGAATTTTCAGTCCATCGGTATTAATTCATTATATATACGATAAAAATGATGCAAACACATAATTGATTAGATAATAACCTTAAATACTTCATTTTCAATCAACTATTTGTTTCACGTTAAAATACTGAGTAATATATTGAAAAGGGAAGAGATTCTGTTTTTATTGCATATATCGACGTTTCAGCCGGAATAGAGCGATTTTCGTGTACATCTTCCATCGGTAATATAAACGGAAAATCAGGAACATTTTAGTTAATTCTAATGAAAACACTTTGATTTTTATCATTTGTATTGGAAACAAAATTGTCATATGTCTTTTCTTGGATCAAAATAATACGAAACCTCGCTCTATGATTTGAAGTTAATATCCTCAAATATGGTTAAATAGTGACTTTTTTCACGGTTTTCATGTAGTTTGATATTACGTAAATATATTCAGTTTTACCAATATTTCGATACTATTTCATGTAGTATCACGATATGTGATTTGGCCTTCAAATCTCAGAATTTCGCAATATATTGCATTTTAGGCAAGTTTTCTTGCATTTTGTTTCGTATGAAAAATCATCGAATTTAGCAATATTTTGTCGTTTATCATCCCCTTTTCCTTTATTTGATTTAAACAAAATATCATCGAATTAGGCAATATTTTGCCGTTTTCCACGTTTTTGTGAATTTTCAGTCCATGGGTATTAATTCATATATATACGATAAAAATGATGCAAACACATAATTGATTAGATAATAACCTTAAATACTTCATTGCAATCAACTATTTGTTTCTCGTTAAAATACTGAGTAAGATATTGAAAAGGGGAGAAGTTCTGTTTTTATTGCATATATCGATGTTTCAGTCGGAATAGAGCGGTTTTACGTGTACGTCTTCCATCGGTAATATAAACGGAAAATCAGGAACATTTTAGTTAATTCTAATGAAAACACATTTATTTTTATCATTTGTATTGGAAACAACATTGTCATATGTCTTTTCTTGGATCTAAATAATACGAAACCTCGCTCAATGATTTGAAGTTAAAATCCTCAAATATGGTTAAATAGTGACTTTTTTCACGTTTTTCATGTAGTTTGATAATACGTAAATATATTCATTTTTACCAATATTTCGATACTATTTCATGTAGTATCACGATATGTGATTTGGCCTTCCAATCTCAGAATTTCGCATAATATTGCATTTTAAGCAAGTTTTCTTGCATTTTGTTTCGTACGAAAAATCATCGAATTTAGCAATATTTTGACGTTTATCATCCCATTTTCCTTCATGTGATTTAAACAAAATATGATCGAATTAGGCAATAATTTGCCGTTTTCCACTATTTTGTGAATTTTCAGTCCATGGGTATTAATTCATATATATATACGATAAAAATGATGCAAACACATAATTGATTAGATAATAACCTTAAATACTTCATTTTGAATCATCTATTTGTTTCTCGTTAAAATACTGAGTAAGATATTGAAAAGGGGAGAAGTTCGGTTTTTATTGCATAAATCGACGTTTCAGCCGGATTAGAGCGGTTTTACGTGTACATCTTCCATCGTTAATATAAACAGAAAATCAAGAACATTTTAGTTATTTCTAATGAAAACACATTGTTTTTTATCATTTGTATTGGAAACAACATTGTCATATGTCTTTTCTTGGAACTAAATAATACGAAACCTCGCTCTATGATTTGAAGGTAAAATCCTCAAATATGGTAAAATAGTGACTTCTTCACTTTAATCATGTAGTTTGATATTACGCAAATATATTCATTTTTACCAATATTTCGATACTATTTCATGTAGTATCACGATATGTGATTTGGCCTTCCAATCTCAGAATTTCGCATAATATTGCCTTTTAAGCAAGTTTTCTTGCATTTTGTTTCGTACGAAAAATCATCGAATTTAGCAATATTTTGAGGTTTATCATCCCCCTTTTCCTTTATTTGATTTAAACAAAATATCATCGAATTAGGCAATATTTTGCCGTTTTCCACGTTTTTGTGAATTTTCAGTCCATGGGTATTAATTCATATATATACGATAAAAATGATGGAAACACATAATTGATTAGATAATAACCTTAAATACTTCATTGCAATCAACTATTTGTTTCTCGTTAAAATACTGAGTTAGATATTGAAAAGGGGAGAAGTTCTGTTTTTATTGCATATATCGATGTTTCAGTCGGAATAGAGCGGTTTTACGTGTACGTCTTCCATCGGTAATATAAATGGAAAATCAGGAACATTTTAGGTAATTCTAATGAAAACACATTTATTTTTATCATTTGTCATATGTCTTATGAAACATATGACAAATGAAACAAATGAAACATAAAGTCATATGAAACAACATTGTCATATGTCTTTTCTTGGATCTAAATAATACGAAACCTCGCTCTATGATTTGAAGTTAAAATCCTCAAATATGGTTAAATAGTGACTTTTTTCACGTTTTTCATGTAGTTTGATAATACGTAAATATATTCATTTTTACCAATATTTCGATACTATTTCATGTAGTATCACGATATGTGATTTGGCCTTCCAATCTCAGAATTTCGCATAATATTGCCTTTTAAGCAAGTTTTCTTGCATTTTGTTTCGTACGAAAAATCATCGAATTTAGCAATATTTTGAGGTTTATCATCCCCCTTTTCCTTTATTTGATTTAAACAAAATATCATCGAATTAGGCAATATTTTGCCGTTTTCCACGTTTTTGTGAATTTTCAGTCCATGGGTATTAATTCATATATATACGATAAAAATGATGCAAACACATAATTGATTAGATAATAACCTTAAATACTTCATTGCAATCAACTATTTGTTTCTCGTTAAAATACTGAGTAAGATATTGAAAAGGGGAGAAGTTCTGTTTTTATTGCATATATCGATGTTTCAGTCGGAATAGAGCGGTTTTACGTGTACGTCTTCCATCGGTAATATAAACGGAAAATCAGGAACATTTTAGGTAATTCTAATGAAAACACATTTATTTTTATCATTTGTCATATGTCTTATGAAACATATGACAAATGAAACATAAAGTCATATGAAACAACATTGTCATATGTCTTTTCTTGGATCTAAATAATACGAAACCTCGCTCTATGATTTGAAGTTAAAATCCTCAAATATGGTTAAATAGTGACTTTTTTCACGTTTTTCATGTAGTTTGATATTACGTAAATATATTCAGTTTTACCAATATTTCGATACTATTTCATGTAGTATCACGATATGTGATTTGGCCTTCAAATCTCAGAATTTCGCATAATATTGCATTTTAAGCAAGTTTTCTTGCATTTTGTTTCGTACGAAAAAATCATCGAATTTAGCAATATTTTGACGTTTATCATCCCTTTTTCCTTTATGTGATTTAAACAAAATATCATCGAATTAGGCAATATTTTGCCGTTTTCCACGTTTTTGTGAATTTTCAGTCCATGGGTATTAATTCATTATATATACGTTAAAAATGATGCAAACACAGAATTGATTAGATAATAACCTTAAATACTTCATTTTCAATCATCTATTTGTTTGTCGTTAAAATACTGAGTAAGATATTGAAAACGTGAGAAGTTCGGTTTTTATTGCATATATCGACGTTTCAGCCGGATTAGAACAGTTTTACGTGTACATCTTCCCTCGTTAATATAAACAGAAAATCAAGAACATTTTAGTTATTTCTAATGAAAACATATTGTTTTTTATCATTTGTATTGGAAACAACATTGTCATATGTCTTTTATTGGAACTAAATAATACGAAACCTCGCTCTATGATTTGAAGGTAAAATCCTCAAATATGGTAAAATAGTGACTTTTTCACTTTAATCATGCAGTTTGATATTACGCAAATATATTCATTTTTACCAATATTTCGATACTGTTTCATGTAGTATCACGATATGTGATTTGGCCTTCAAATCTCAGAATTTCGCATAATATTGCATTTTAAGCAAGTTTTCTTGCATTTTGTTTCGTACGAAAAATCATTGAATTTAGCAATATTTTGACGTTTATCATCCCCTTTTCTTTTATTTGATTTAAACAAAATATCATCGAATTAGGCAATATTTTGCCGTTTTTTCCACGTTTATGTGAATTTACAGTCCATGGGTATTAATTCATTATATATACGATAAAAATGATGCAAACACATAATTGATTAGATAATAACCTTAAATACTTCATTTTCAATCAACTATTTGTTTCTCGTTAAAATACTGATTAAGATATTGAAAAGGGGAGAAGTTCTGTTTTTATTGCATATATCGACGTTTCAGCCGGAATAGAGCGATTTTCGTGTACATCTTCCGTCGGTAATATAAACGGAAAATCAGGAACATTTTAGTTAATTCTAATGAAAACACATTGATTTTTATCATTTGTATTGGAAACAACATTGCCATATGTCTTTTCTTGGATCTAAATAATACGAAACCTCGCTCTATGATTTGAAGGTAAAATCCTCAAATATGGTAAAATAGTGAATTTTTCACGTTAATCATGTAGTTTGATATTACGCAAATATATTCACTTTTACCAATATTCCGATACTATTTCATGTAGTATCACGATATGTGATTTGGCCTTCAACTCTCAGAATTTCGCATAATATTGCATTTTAAGCAAGTTTTCTTGCATTTTGTTTCGTACGAAAAATCATCGAATTTAGCAATATTTTGACGTTTATCATCCCCTTTTCCTTCATGTGATTTAAACAAAATATTATCGAATTAGGCAATAATTTGCCGTTTTCCACGTTTTTGTGAATTTTCAGTCCATGGGTATTACTTCATATATATATACGATAAAAATGATGCAAACACATAATTGATTAGATAATAACCTAAAATACTTCATTTTCAATCATCTATTTGTTTCTCGTTAAAATACTGAGTAAGTTATTGAAAAGGGGAGAAGTTCGGTTTTTATTGCATATATTGACGTTTCAGACGGATTAGAGCGGTTTTACGTGTACATCTTCCATCGTTAATATAAACAGAAAATCAAGAACATTTTAGTTATTTCTAATGAAAACACATTGTTTTTTATCATTTGTATTGGAAACAACATTGTCATATGTCTTTTCTTGGAACTAAATAATACGAAACCTCGCTCTATGATTTGAAGGTAAAATCCTCAAATATGGTAAAATAGTGACTTCTTCACTTTAATCATGTAGTTTGATATTGCGCAAATATATTCATTTTTACCAATATTTCGATACTATTTCATGTAGCATCACGATATGTGATTTGGCCTTCAAATCTCAGAATTTCGCATAATATTGCATTTTAAGCAAGTTTTCTTGCATTTTGTTTCGTATGAAAAATCATAGAATTTAGCAATATTTTGTCGTTTATCATCCCCTTTTCCTTTATTTGATTTAAACAAAATATCATCGAATTAGGCAATATTTTGCCGTTTTCCACGTTTTTGTGAATTTTCAGTCCATGGGTATTAATTCATATATATACGATAAAAATGATGGAAACACATAATTGATTAGATAATAACCTTAAATACTTCATTGCAATCAACTATTTGTTTCTCGTTAAAATACTGAGTAAGATATTGAAAAGGGGAGAATTTTTTTTTTTTTTTTTTTTTTTTTTTTTTTTTTTTTTTTTGAGATATATACAAGAGTTGTTACATTCTTGTACAGCCACTAGTACGCGTAGCGTTTCGGGCAGGTCCCTGGAATACGATCCCCTGCCGCGAAGAATCGTTTTTTCATCCAAGTACACATTTTACTGTTGCGTTAAACAGAGGCTACAGTTAAGGAATTGCGCCCAGTAAATCCTCCCCGGCCAGGATACGAACCCATGACATAGCGCTCGCGGAACGCCAGGCGAGTGTCTTACCACTACACCACGGAGACTGTATAAGTTCTGTTTTTATTGCATATATCGACGTTTCAGCCGGAAATGAGCGATTTTCGTGTACATCTTCCATCGGTAATATAAACGGAAAATCAGGAACATTTTAGTTAATTCTAATGAAAACACATTGATTTTTATCATTTGTATTGGAAACAACATTGTCATATGTCTTTTCTTCGATCAAAATAATACGAAACCTCGCTCAATGATTTGAAGTTAAAATCCTCAAATATGGTTAAATAGTGACTTTTTTCACGTTTTTCATGTAGTTTGATATTACGTAAATATATTCATTTTTACCAATATTTCGATACTATTTCATGTAGTATCACGATATGTGATTTGGCCTTCAAATCTCAGAATTTCGCATAATATTGCATTTTAAGCAAGTTTTCTTGCATTTTGTTTCGTACGAAAAATCTTCGAATTTAGCAATATTTTGACGTTTATCATCCCTTTTTCCTTTATGTGATTTAAACAAAATATCATCGAATTAAGCAATATTTTGCCGTTTTCCACGTTTTTGTGAATTTTCAGTCCATGGGTATTAATTCATATATATACGATAAAAATGATGCAAACACATAATTGATTAGATAATAACCTTAAATACTTCATTGCAATCATCTATTTGTTTCTCGTTAAAATACAGAGTAAGATATTGAAAAGGGGAGAAGTTCGGTATTTATTGCATATATCGACGTTTCAGCCGGATTAGAGCGGTTTTACGTGTACATCTTCCATCGGTAATATAAACGGAAAATCAGGAACATTTTAGTTAGTTCTAATGAAAACACATTGTTTTTTATCATTTGTATTGGAAACAACATTGTCATATGTCTTTTCTTGGAACTAAATAATACGAAACCTCGCTCTATGATTTGAAGGTAAAATTCTCAAATATTTTTAAATAGTGACTTTTTCACTTTAATCATGTAGTTTGATATTACGCAAATATATTATTTTTTACCAATATTTCGATACTTTTTCATGTAGTATCACGATATGTGATTTGGCCTTCAAATCTCAGAATTTCGCATAATATTGCATTTTAGGCAAGTTTTCTTGCATTTTGTTTCGTACGAAAAATCATCGACTTTAGCAATATTTTGACGTTTATCATCCCTTTTTTCTTTATTTGATTTAAACAAAATATCATCGAATTAGGCAATATTTTGCCGTTTTTTCCACGTTTATGTGAATTTTCAGTCCATGGGTATTAATTCATTATATATACGATAAAAATGATGCAAACACATAATTGATTAGATAATAACCTTAAATACTTCATTTTCAATCAACTATTTGTTTCTCGTTAAAATATTGAGTAATATATTGAAAAGGGAAGAAGTTCTGTTTTTATTGAATATATCGACGTTTCAGCCGGAATAGAGCGATTTTCGTGAACATCTTCCATCGGTAATATAAACGGAAAATCAGGAACATTTTAGTTAATTCTAATGAAATCACATTGATTTTTTATCATTTGTATTGGAAACAACATTGTCATATGTCTTTTCTTGGATCTAAATAATACGAAACGTCGCTCTATGATTTGAAGGTAAAATCCTCATATATGGTAAAATAGTGAATTTTTCACGTTAATCATGTAGTTTGATATTACGCAAATATATTCACATTTACCAATATTCCGATACTATTTCATGTAGTATCACGATATGTGATTTGGCCTTCAAATCTCAGAATTTCGCATAATATTGCATTTTAAGCAAGTTTTCTTGCATTTTGTTTCGTACGAAAAATCATCGAATTTAGCAATATTTTGACGTTTATCATCCCCTTTTCCTTCATGTGATTTAAACAAAATATTATCGAATTAGGCAATAATTAGCCGTTTTCCACTATTTTGTGAATTTTCAGTCCATGGGTATTAATTCATATGTATATACGATAAAAATGATGCAAACACATAATTGATTAGATAATAACCTTAAGTACTTCATTTTCAATCATCTATTTGTTTCTCGTTAAAATACTGAGTAAGATATTGAAAAGGGGAGATGTTCGGTTTTTATTGCATATATCGACGTTTCAGCCGGATTAGAGCGGTTTTACGTGTACATCTTCCATCGTTAATATAAACAGAAAATCAAGAACATTTTAGTTATTTCTAATGAAAACACATTGTTTTTTATCATTTGTATTGGAAACAACATTGTCATATGTCTTTTCTTGGAACTAAATAATACGAAACCTCACTCTATGATTTGAAGGTAAAATTCTCAAATATTTTTAAATAGTGACTTTTTCACTTTAATCATGTAGTTTGATATTACCCAAATATATTATTTTTTACCAATATTTCGATACTATTTCATGTAGTATCACGATATGTGATTTGGCCTTGAAATCTCAGAATTTCGCATAATATTGCATTTTAAGCAAGTTTTCTTGCATTTTGTTTCGTACGAAAAATCATCGAATTTAGCAATATTATGACGTTTATCATCCCCTTTTCCTTTATTTGATTTAAACAAAATATCATCGAATTGGGCAATATTTTGCCGTTTTTCCACGTTTTTGTGAATTTTCAGTCCATGGGTATTAATTCATTATATATACGATAAAAATGATGCAAACACATAATTGATTAGATAATAACCTTAAATACTTCATTTTCAATCAACTATTTGTTTCTCGTTAAAATACTGAGTAAGATATTGAAAAGGGGAGAAGTTCTGTTTTTATTGCATATATCGACGTTTCAGCCGGAATAGAGCGATTTTCGTGTACATCTTCCATCGGTAATATAAACGGAAAATCAGGAACATTTTAGTTAATTCTAATGAAATCACATTGATTTTTATCATTTGTATTGGAAACAACATTGTCATATGTCTTTTCTTGGATCTAAATAATACGAAACCTCGCTCTATGATTTGAAGGTAAAATCCTCAAATATGGTAAAATAGTGACTTTTTCACTTTAATCATGCAGTTTGATATTACGCAAATATATTCATTTTTACCAATATTTCGATACTGTTTCATGTAGTATCACGATATGTGATTTGACCTTCAAATATCAGAATTTCGCATAATATTGCATTTTAAGCAAGTTTTCTTGCATTTTGTTTCGTACGAAAAATCATTGAATTTAGCAATATTTTGACGTTTATCATCCCCTTTTCCTTTATTTGATTTAAACAAAATATCATCGAATTAGGCAATATTTTGCCGTTTTTTCCATGTTTATGTGAATTTACAGTCCATGGGTATTAATTCATTATATATACGATAAAAATGATGCAAACACATAATTGATTAGATAATAACCTTAAATACTTCATTTTCAATCAACTATTTGTTTCTCGTTAAAATACTGAGTAAGATATTGAAAAGGGGAGAAGTTCTGTTTTTATTGCATATATCGACGTTTCAGCCGGAATAGAGCGATTTTCGTGTACATCTTCCATCGGTAATATAAACGGAAAATCAGGAACATTTTAGTTAATTCTAATGAAAACACATTGATTTTTATCATTTGTATTGGAAACAACATTGCCATATGTCTTTTCTTGGATCTAAATAATACGAAACCTCGCTCTATGATTTGAAGGTAAAATCCTCAAATATGGTAAAATAGTGAATTTTTCACGTTAATCATGTAGTTTGATATTACGCAAATATATTCACTTTTACCAATATTCCGATACTATTTCATGTAGTATCACAATATGTGATTTGGCCTTCAACTCTCAGAATTTCGCATAATATTGCATTTTAAGCAAGTTTTCTTGCATTTTGTTTCGTACGAAAAATCATCGAATTTAGCAATATTTTGACGTTTATCATCCCCTTTTCCTTCATGTGATTTAAACAAAATATTATCGAATTAGGCAATAATTTGCCGTTTTCCACGTTTTTGTGAATTTTCAGTCCATGGGTATTAATTCATATATATATACGATAAAAATGATGCAAACACATAATTGATTAGATAATAACCTAAAATACTTCATTTTCAATCATCTATTTGTTTCTCGTTAAAATACTGAGTAAGTTATTGAAAAGGGGAGAAGTTCGGTTTTTATTGCATATATCGACGTTTCAGACGGATTAGAGCGGTTTTACGTGTACATCTTCCATCGTTAATATAAACAGAAAATCAAGAACATTTTAGTTATTTCTAATGAAAACACATTGTTTTTTATCATTTGTATTGGAAACAACATTGTCATATGTCTTTTCTTGGAACTAAATAATACGAAACCTCGCTCTATGAATTGAAGGTAAAATCCTCAAATATGGTAAAATAGTGACTTCTTCACTTTAATCATGTAGTTTGATATTGCGCAAATATATTCATTTTTACCAATATTTCGATACTATTTCATGTAGCATCACGATATGTGATTTGGCCTTCAAATCTCCGAATTTCGCATAATATTGCATTTTAAGCAAGTTTTCTTGCATTTTGTTTCGTATGAAAAATCATAGAATTTAGCAATATTTTGTCGTTTATCATCCCCTTTTCCTTTATTTGATTTAAACAAAATATCATCGAATTAGGCAATATTTTGTCGTTTTCCACGTTTTTGTGAATTTTCAGTCCATGGGTATTAATTCATATATATACGATAAAAATGATGGAAACACATAATTGATTAGATAATAACCTTAAATACTTCATTGCAATCAACTATTTGTTTCTCGTTAAAATACTGAGTAAGATATTGAAAAGGGGAGATTTTTTTTTTTTTTTTTTTTTTTTTTTTTTGAGATATATACAAGAGTTGTTACATTCTTGTACAGCCACTAGTACGCGTAGCGTTTCGGGCAGGTCCCTGGAATACGATCCCCTGCCGCGAAGAATCGTTTTTTCATCCAAGTACACATTTTACTGTTGCGTTAAACAGAGGCTACAGTTAAGGAATTGCGCCCAGTAAATCCTCCCCGGCCAGGATACGAACCCATGACATAGCGCTCGCGGAACGCCAGGCGAGTGTCTTACCACTACACCACGGAGACTGTATAAGTTCTGTTTTTATTGCATATATCGACGTTTCAGCCGGAAAAGAGCGATTTTCGTGTACATCTTCCATCGGTAATATAAACGGAAAATCAGGAACATTTTAGTTAATTCTAATGAAAACACATTGATTTTTATCATTTGTATTGGAAACAACATTGTCATATGTCTTTTCTTGGATCTAAATAATACGAAACCTCGCTCTATGATTTGAAGTTAAAATCCTCAAATATGGTTAAATAGTGACTTTTTTCACGATTTTCATGTAGTTTGATATTACGTAAATATATTCATTTTTACCAATATTTCGATACTATTTCATGTAATATCTCGATATGTGATTTCGCCTTCAAATCTCAGAATTTCGCATAATATTGCATTTTAAGCAAGTTTTCTTGCATTTTGTTTCGTACGAAAAATCATCTAATTTAGCAATATTTTGACGTTTATCATCCCCTTTTCCTTTATTTGATTTAACAAAATATCATCGAATTAGGCAATATTTTGCCGTTTTTCCACGTTTTTGTGAATTTTCAGTCTATGGGTATTAATTCATTATATATACGATAGAAATGATGAAAACACATAATTGATTAGATAATAACCTTAAATACTTCATTTTCAATCAACTATTTGTTTCTCGTTAAAATACTTAGTAAATTATTGAAAAGGGGAGAAGTTCTGTTTTTATTGCATATATCGACGTTTCAGCCTGAATAGAGCGATTTTCGTGTACATCTTCCATCGGTAATATAAACGGAAAATCAGGAACATTTTAGTTAATTCTAATGAAAACACTTTGATTTTAATCATTTGTATTGGAAACAACATTGTCATATGTCTTTTCTTCGATCAAAATAATACGAAACCTCGCTCAATGATTTGAAGTTAAAATCCTCAAATATGGTTAAATAGTGACTTTTTTCACGTTTTTCATGTAGTTTGATATTACGTAAATATATTCACTTTTACCAATATTTCGATACTATTTCATGTAGTATCACGATATGTGATTTGGCCTTCAAATCTCAGAATTTCGCATAATATTGCATTTTAAGCAAGTTTTCTTGCATTTTGTTTCGTACGAAAAATCTTCGAATTTAGCAATATTTTGACGTTTATCATCCCTTTTACCTTTATGTGATTTAAACAAAATATCATCGAATTAGGCAATATTTTGCCGTTTTCCACGTTTTTGTGAATTTTCAGTCCATGGGTATTAATTCATATATATACGATAAAAATGATGCAAACACATAATTGATTAGATAATAACCTTAAATACTTCATTGCAATCATCTATTTGTTTCTCGTTAAAATACAGAGTAAGATATTGAAAAGGGGAGAAGTTCGGTTTTTATTGCATATATCGACGTTTCAGCCGGATTAGAGCGGTTTTACGTGTACATCTTCCATCGGTAATATAAACGGAAAATCAGGAACATTTTAGTTAGTTCTAATGAAAACACATTGTTTTTTATCATTTGTATTGGAAACAACATTGTCATATGTCTTTTCTTGGAACTAAATAATACGAAACCTCGCTCTATGATTTGAAGGTAAAATTCTCAAATATTTTTAAATAGTGACTTTTTCACTTTAATCATGTAGTTTGATATTACGCAAATATATTATTTTTTACCAATATTTCGATACTTTTTCATGTAGTATCACGATATGTGATTTGGCCTTCAAATCTCAGAATTTCGCATAATATTGCATTTTAGGCAAGTTTTCTTGCATTTTGTTTCGTACGAAAAATCATCGACTTTAGCAATATTTTGACGTTTATCATCCCCTTTTTCTTTATTTGATTTAAACAAAATATCATCGAATTAGGCAATATTTTGCCGTTTTTTCCACGTTTATGTGAATTTTCAGAACATGGGTATTAATTCATTATATATACGATAAAAATGATGCAAACACATAATTGATTAGATAATAACCTAAAATACTTCATTTTCAATCAACTATTTGTTTCTCGTTAAAATACTGAGTAATATATTGAAAAGGGAAGAAGTTCTGTTTTTATTGAATATATCGACGTTTCAGCCGGAATAGAGCGATTTTCGTGAACATCTTCCATCGGTAATATAAACGGAAAATCAGGAACATTTTAGTTAATTCTAATGAAATCACATTGATTTTTTATCATTTGTATTGGAAACAACATTGTCATATGTCTTTTCTTGGATCTAAATAATACGAAACCTCGCTCTATGATTTGAAGGTAAAATCCTCAAATATGGTAAAATAGTGAATTTTTCACGTTAATCATGTAGTTTGATATTACGCAAATATATTCACTTTTACCAATATTCCGATACTATTTCATGTAGTATCACAATATGTGATTTGGCCTTCAACTCTCAGAATTTCGCATAATATTGCATTTTAAGCAAGTTTTCTTGCATTTTGTTTCGTACGAAAAATCATCGAATTTAGCAATATTTTGACGTTTATCATCCCCTTTTCCTTCATGTGATTTAAACAAAATATTATCGAATTAGGCAATAATTTGCCGTTTTCCACGTTTTTGTGAATTTTCAGTCCATGGGTATTAATTCATATATATATACGATAAAAATGATGCAAACACATAATTGATTAGATAATAACCTAAAATACTTCATTTTCAATCATCTATTTGTTTCTCGTTAAAATACTGAGTAAGTTATTGAAAAGGGAAGAAGTTCGGTTTTTATTGCATATATCGACGTTTCAGACGGATTAGAGCGGTTTTACGTGTACATCTTCCATCGTTAATATAAACAGAAAATCAAGAACATTTTAGTTATTTCTAATGAAAACACATTGTTTTTTATCATTTGTATTGGAAACAACATTGTCATATGTCTTTTCTTGGAACTAAATAATACGAAACCTCGCTCTATGATTTGAAGGTAAAATCCTCAAATATGGTAAAATAGTGACTTCTTCACTTTAATCATGTAGTTTGATATTGCGCAAATATATTCATTTTTACCAATATTTCGATACTATTTCATGTAGCATCACGATATGTGATTTGGCCTTCAAATCTCCGAATTTCGCATAATATTGCATTTTAAGCAAGTTTTCTTGCATTTTGTTTCGTATGAAAAATCATAGAATTTAGCAATATTTTGTCGTTTATCATCCCCTTTTCCTTTATTTGATTTAAACAAAATATCATCGAATTAGGCAATATTTTGCCGTTTTCCACGTTTTTGTGAATTTTCAGTCCATGGGTATTAATTCATATATATATACGATAAAAATGATGGAAACACATAATTGATTAGATAATAACCTTAAATACTTCATTGCAATCAACTATTTGTTTCTCGTTAAAATACTGAGTAAGATATTGAAAAGGGGAGATTTTTTTTTTTTTTTTTTTTTTTTTTTTTGAGATATATACAAGAGTTGTTACATTCTTGTACAGCCACTAGTACGCGTAGCGTTTCGGGCAGGTCCCTGGAATACGATCCCCTGCCGCGAAGAATCGTTTTTTCATCCAAGTACACATTTTACTGTTGCGTTAAACAGAGGCTACAGTTAAGGAATTGCGCCCAGTAAATCCTCCCCGGCCAGGATACGAACCCATGACATAGCGCTCGCGGAACGCCAGGCGAGTGTCTTACCACTACACCACGGAGACTGTATAAGTTCTGTTTTTATTGCATATATCGACGTTTCAGCCGGAAAAGAGCGATTTTCGTGTACATCTTCCATCGGTAATATAAACGGAAAATCAGGAACATTTTAGTTAATTCTAATGAAAACACATTGATTTTTATCATTTGTATTGGAAACAACATTGTCATATGTCTTTTCTTGGATCTAAATAATACGAAACCTCGCTCTATGATTTGAAGTTAAAATCCTCAAATATGGTTAAATAGTGACTTTTTTCACGATTTTCATGTAGTTTGATATTACGTAAATATATTCATTTTTACCAATATTTCGATACTATTTCATGTAATATCTCGATATGTGATTTCGCCTTCATATCTCAGAATTTCGCATAATATTGCATTTTAAGCAAGTTTTCTTGCATTTTGTTTCGTACGAAAAATCATCTAATTTAGCAATATTTTGACGTTTATCATCCCCTTTTCCTTTATTTGATTTAACAAAATATCATCGAATTAGGCAATATTTTGCCGTTTTTCCACGTTTTTGTGAATTTTCAGTCTATGGGTATTAATTCATTATATATACGATAGAAATGATGAAAACACATAATTGATTAGATAATAACCTTAAATACTTCATTGCAATCATCTATTTGTTTCTCGTTAAAATACAGAGTAAGATATTGAAAAGGGGAGAAGTTCGGTTTTTATTGCATATATCGACGTTTCAGCCGGATTAGAGCGGTTTTACGTGTACATCTTCCATCGGTAATATAAACGGAAAATCAGGAACATTTTAGTTAGTTCTAATGAAAACACATTGTTTTTTATCATTTGTATTGGAAACAACATTGTCATATGTCTTTTCTTGGAACTAAATAATACGAAACCTCGCTCTATGATTTGAAGGTAAAATTCTCAAATATTTTTAAATAGTGACTTTTTCACTTTAATCATGTAGTTTGATATTACGCAAATATATTATTTTTTACCAATATTTCGATACTTTTTCATGTAGTATCACGATATGTGATTTGGCCTTCAAATCTCAGAATTTCGCATAATATTGCATTTTAGGCAAGTTTTCTTGCATTTTGTTTCGTACGAAAAATCATCGACTTTAGCAATATTTTGACGTTTATCATCCCCTTTTTCTTTATTTGATTTAAACAAAATATCATCGAATTAGGCAATATTTTGCCGTTTTTTCCACGTTTATGTGAATTTTCAGAACATGGGTATTAATTCATTATATATACGATAAAAATGATGCAAACACATAATTGATTAGATAATAACCTTAAATACTTCATTTTCAATCAACTATTTGTTTCTCGTTAAAATACTGAGTAATATATTGAAAAGGGAAGAAGTTCTGTTTTTATTGAATATATCGACGTTTCAGCCGGAATAGAGCGATTTTCGTGAACATCTTCCATCGGTAATATAAACGGAAAATCAGGAACATTTTAGTTAATTCTAATGAAATCACATTGATTTTTTATCATTTGTATTGGAAACAACATTGTCATATGTCTTTTCTTGGATCTAAATAATACGAAACCTCGCTCTATGATTTGAAGGTAAAATCCTCAAATATGGTAAAATAGTGAATTTTTCACGTTAATCATGTAGTTTGATATTACGCAAATATATTCACATTTACCAATATTCCGATACTATTTCATGTAGTATCACGATATGTGATTTGGCCTTCAAATCTCAGAATTTCGCATAATATTGCATTTTAAGCAAGTTTTCTTGCATTTTGTTTCGTACGAAAAATCATCGAATTTAGCAATATTTTGACGTTTATCATCCCCTTTTCCTTCATGTGATTTAAACAAAATATTATCGAATTAGGCAATAATTTGCCGTTTTCCACTATTTTGTGAATTTTCAGTCCATGGGTATTAATTCATATGTATATACGATAAAAATGATGCAAACACATAATTGATTAGATAATAACCTTAAGTACTTCATTTTCAATCATCTATTTGTTTCTCGTTAAAATACTGAGTAAGATATTGAAAAGGGGAGATGTTCGGTTTTTATTGCATATATCGACGTTTCAGCCGGATTAGAGCGGTTTTACGTGTACATCTTCCATCGTTAATATAAACAGAAAATCAAGAACATTTTAGTTATTTCTAATGAAAACACATTGTTTTTTATCATTTGTATTGGAAACAACATTGTCATATGTCTTTTCTTGGAACTAAATAATACGAAACCTCGCTCTATGATTTGAAGGTAAAATTCTCAAATATTTTTAAATAGTGACTTTTTCACTTTAATCATGTAGTTTGATATTACGCAAATATATTATTTTTTACCAATATTTCGATACTATTTCATGTAGTATCACGATATGTGATTTGGCCTTCAAATCTCAGAATTTCGCATAATATTGCATTTTAGGCAAGTTTTCTTGCATTTTGTTTCGTACGAAAAATCATCGAATTTAGCAATATTTTGACGTTTATCATCCCCTTTTCCTTCATTTGATTTAAACAAAATATCATCGAATTAGGCAATATTTTGCAGTTTTTTCCACGTTTATGTGAATTTTCAGTCCATGGGTATTAATTCATTATATATACGATAAAAATGATGCAAACACATAATTGATTAGATAATAACCTGAAATACTTCATTTTCAATCAACTATTTGTTTCTCGTTAAAATACTGAGTAATATATTGAAAAGGGAAGAAGTTCTGTTTTTATTGCATATATCGACGTTTCAGCCGGAATAGAGCGATTTTCGTGTACATCTTCCATCGGTAATATAAACGGAAAATCAGGAACATTTTAGTTAATTCTAATGAAAACACATTTATTTTTATCATTTGTATTGGAAACAACATTGTCATATGTCTTTTCTTGGATCTAAATAATACGAAACCTCGCTCAATGATTTGAAGTTAAAATCCTCAAATATGGTTAAATAGTGACTTTTTTCACGTTTTTCATGTAGTTTGATAATACGTAAATATATTCATTTTTACCAATATTTCGATACTATTTCATGTAGTATCACGATATGTGATTTGGCCTTCCAATCTCAGAATTTCGCATAATATTGCATTTTAAGCAAGTTTTCTTGCATTTTGTTTCGTACGAAAAATCATCGAATTTAGCAATATTTTGACGTTTATCATCCCATTTTCCTTCATGTGATTTAAACAAAATATTATCGAATTAGGCAATAATTTGCCGTTTTCCACTATTTTGTGAATTTTCAGTCCATGGGTATTAATTCATATATATATACGATAAAAATGATGCAAACACATAATTGATTAGATAATAACCTTAAATACTTCATTTTGAATCATCTATTTGTTTCTCGTTAAAATACTGAGTAAGATATTGAAAAGGGGAGAAGTTCGGTTTTTATTGCATAAATCGACGTTTCAGCCGGATTAGAGCGGTTTTACGTGTACATCTTCCATCGTTAATATAAACAGAAAATCAAGAACATTTTAGTTATTTCTAATGAAAACACATTGTTTTTTATCATTTGTATTGGAAACAACATTGTCATATGTCTTTTCTTGGAACTAAATAATACGAAACCTCGCTCTATGATTTGAAGGTAAAATCCTCAAATATGGTAAAATAGTGACTTCTTCACTTTAATCATGTAGTTTGATATTACGCAAATATATTCATTTTTACCAATATTTCGATACTATTTCATGTAGTATCACGATATGTGATTTGGCCTTCCAATCTCAGAATTTCGCATAATATTGCCTTTTAAGCAAGTTTTCTTGCATTTTGTTTCGTACGAAAAATCATCGAATTTAGCAATATTTTGAGGTTTATCATCCCCCTTTTCCTTTATTTGATTTAAACAAAATATCATCGAATTAGGCAATATTTTGCCGTTTTCCACGTTTTTGTGAATTTTCAGTCCATGGGTATTAATTCATATATATACGATAAAAATGATGGAAACACATAATTGATTAGATAATAACCTTAAATACTTCATTGCAATCAACTATTTGTTTCTCGTTAAAATACTGAGTTAGATATTGAAAAGGGGAGAAGTTCTGTTTTTATTGCATATATCGATGTTTCAGTCGGAATAGAGCGGTTTTACGTGTACGTCTTCCATCGGTAATATAAACGGAAAATCAGGAACATTTTAGGTAATTCTAATGAAAACACATTTATTTTTATCATTTGTCATATGTCTTATGAAACATATGACAAATGAAACATAAAGTCATATGAAACAACATTGTCATATGTCTTTTCTTGGATCTAAATAATACGAAACCTCGCTCTATGATTTGAAGTTAAAATCCTCAAATATGGTTAAATAGTGACTTTTTTCACGTTTTTCATGTAGTTTGATAATACGTAAATATATTCATTTTTACCAATATTTCGATACTATTTCATGTAGTATCACGATATGTGATTTGGCCTTCCAATCTCAGAATTTCGCATAATATTGCCTTTTAAGCAAGTTTTCTTGCATTTTGTTTCGTACGAAAAATCATCGAATTTAGCAATATTTTGAGGTTTATCATCCCCCTTTTCCTTTATTTGATTTAAACAAAATATCATCGAATTAGGCAATATTTTGCCGTTTTCCACGTTTTTGTGAATTTTCAGTCCATGGGTATTAATTCATATATATACGATAAAAATGATGCAAACACATAATTGATTAGATAATAACCTTAAATACTTCATTGCAATCAACTATTTGTTTCTCGTTAAAATACTGAGTAAGATATTGAAAAGGGGAGAAGTTCTGTTTTTATTGCATATATCGATGTTTCAGTCGGAATAGAGCGGTTTTACGTGTACGTCTTCCATCGGTAATATAAACGGAAAATCAGGAACATTTTAGGTAATTCTAATGAAAACACATTTATTTTTATCATTTGTCATATGTCTTATGAAACATATGACAAATGAAACATAAAGTCATATGAAACAACATTGTCATATGTCTTTTCTTGGATCTAAATAATACGAAACCTCGCTCTATGATTTGAAGTTAAAATCCTCAAATATGGTTAAATAGTGACTTTTTTCACGTTTTTCATGTAGTTTGATAATACGTAAATATATTCATTTTTACCAATATTTCGATACTATTTCATGTAGTATCACGATATGTGATTTGGCCTTCCAATCTCAGAATTTCGCATAATATTGCCTTTTAAGCAAGTTTTCTTGCATTTTGTTTCGTACGAAAAATCATCGAATTTAGCAATATTTTGAGGTTTATCATCCCCCTTTTCCTTTATTTGATTTAAACAAAATATCATCGAATTAGGCAATATTTTGCCGTTTTCCACGTTTTTGTGAATTTTCAGTCCATGGGTATTAATTCATATATATACGATAAAAATGATGCAAACACATAATTGATTAGATAATAACCTTAAATACTTCATTGCAATCAACTATTTGTTTCTCGTTAAAATACTGAGTAAGATATTGAAAAGGGGAGAAGTTCTGTTTTTATTGCATATATCGATGTTTCAGTCGGAATAGAGCGGTTTTACGTGTACGTCTTCCATCGGTAATATAAACGGAAAATCAGGAACATTTTAGGTAATTCTAATGAAAACACATTTATTTTTATCATTTGTCATATGTCTTATGAAACATATGACAAATGAAACATAAAGTCATATGAAACAACATTGTCATATGTCTTTTCTTGGATCTAAATAATACGAAACCTCGCTCTATGATTTGAAGTTAAAATCCTCAAATATGGTTAAATAGTGACTTTTTTCACGTTTTTCATGTAGTTTGATATTACGTAAATATATTCATTTTTACCAATATTTCGATACTATTTCATGTAGTATCACGATATGTGATTTGGCCTTCAAATCTCAGAATTTCGCATAATATTGCATTTTAAGCAAGTTTTCTTGCATTTTGTTTCGTACGAAAAAATCATCGAATTTAGCAATATTTTGACGTTTATCATCCCTTTTTCCTTTATGTGATTTAAACAAAATATCATCGAATTAGGCAATATTTTGCCGTTTTCCACGTTTTTGTGAATTTTCAGTCCATGGGTATTAATTCATTATATATACGTTAAAAATGATGCAAACACAGAATTGATTAGATAATAACCTTAAATACTTCATTTTCAATCATCTATTTGTTTGTCGTTAAAATACTGAGTAAGATATTGAAAACGTGAGAAGTTCGGTTTTTATTGCATATATCGACGTTTCAGCCGGATTAGAACAGTTTTACGTGTACATCTTCCCTCGTTAATATAAACAGAAAATCAAGAACATTTTAGTTATTTCTAATGAAAACATATTGTTTTTTATCATTTGTATTGGAAACAACATTGTCATATGTCTTTTATTGGAACTAAATAATACGAAACCTCGCTCTATGATTTGAAGGTAAAATCCTCAAATATGGTAAAATAGTGACTTTTTCACTTTAATCATGCAGTTTGATATTACGCAAATATATTCATTTTTACCAATATTTCGATACTGTTTCATGTAGTATCACGATATGTGATTTGGCCTTCAAATCTCAGAATTTCGCATAATATTGCATTTTAAGCAAGTTTTCTTGCATTTTGTTTCGTACGAAAAATCATTGAATTTAGCAATATTTTGACGTTTATTATCCCCTTTTCCTTTATTTGATTTAAACAAAATATCATCGAATTAGGCAATATTTTGCCGTTTTTTCCACGTTTATGTGAATTTACAGTCCATGGGTATTAATTCATTATATATACGATAAAAATGATGCAAACACATAATTGATTAGATAATAACCTTAAATACTTCATTTTCAATCAACTATTTGTTTCTCGTTAAAATACTGATTAAGATATTGAAAAGGGGAGAAGTTCTGTTTTTATTGCATATATCGACGTTTCAGCCGGAATAGAGCGATTTTCGTGTACATCTTCCGTCGGTAATATAAACGGAAAATCAGGAACATTTTAGTTAATTCTAATGAAAACACATTGATTTTTATCATTTGTATTGGAAACAACATTGCCATATGTCTTTTCTTGGATCTAAATAATACGAAACCTCGCTCTATGATTTGAAGGTAAAATCCTCAAATATGGTAAAATAGTGAATTTTTCACGTTAATCATGTAGTTTGATATTACGCAAATATATTCACTTTTACCAATATTCCGATACTATTTCATGTAGTATCACGATATGTGATTTGGCCTTCAACTCTCAGAATTTCGCATAATATTGCATTTTAAGCAAGTTTTCTTGCATTTTGTTTCGTACGAAAAATCATCGAATTTAGCAATATTTTGACGTTTATCATCCCCTTTTCCTTCATGTGATTTAAACAAAATATTATCGAATTAGGCAATAATTTGCCGTTTTCCACGTTTTTGTGAATTTTCAGTCCATGGGTATTAATTCATATATATATACGATAAAAATGATGCAAACACATAATTGATTAGATAATAACCTAAAATACTTCATTTTCAATCATCTATTTGTTTCTCGTTAAAATACTGAGTAAGTTATTGAAAAGGGGAGAAGTTCGGTTTTTATTGCATATATCGACGTTTCAGACGGATTAGAGCGGTTTTACGTGTACATCTTCCATCGTTAATATAAACAGAAAATCAAGAACATTTTAGTTATTTCTAATGAAAACACATTGTTTTTTATCATTTGTATTGGAAACAACATTGTCATATGTCTTTTCTTGGAACTAAATAATACGAAACCTCGCTCTATGATTTGAAGGTAAAATCCTCAAATATGGTAAAATAGTGACTTCTTCACTTTAATCATGTAGTTTGATATTGCGCAAATATATTCATTTTTACCAATATTTCGATACTATTTCATGTAGCATCACGATATGTGATTTGGCCTTCAAATCTCAGAATTTCGCATAATATTGCATTTTAAGCAAGTTTTCTTGCATTTTGTTTCGTATGAAAAATCATAGAATTTAGCAATATTTTGTCGTTTATCATCCCCTTTTCCTTTATTTGATTTAAACAAAATATCATCGAATTAGGCAATATTTTGCCGTTTTCCACGTTTTTGTGAATTTTCAGTCCATGGGTATTAATTCATATATATACGATAAAAATGATGGAAACACATAATTGATTAGATAATAACCTTAAATACTTCATTGCAATCAACTATTTGTTTCTCGTTAAAATACTGAGTAAGATATTGAAAAGGGGAGAATTTTTTTTTTTTTTTTTTTTTTTTTTTTTTTGAGATATATACAGGAGTTGTTACATTCTTGTACAGCCACTAGTACGCGTAGCGTTTCGGGCAGGTCCCTGGAATACGATCCCCTGCCGCGAAGAATCGTTTTTTCATCCAAGTACACATTTTACTGTTGCGTTAAACAGAGGCTACAGTTAAGGAATTGCGCCCAGTAAATCCTCCCCGGCCAGGATACGAACCCATGACATAGCGCTCGCGGAACGCCAGGCGAGTGTCTTACCACTACACCACGGAGACTGTATAAGTTCTGTTTTTATTGCATATATCGACGTTTCAGCCGGAAATGAGCGATTTTCGTGTACATCTTCCATCGGTAATATAAACGGAAAATCAGGAACATTTTAGTTAATTCTAATGAAAACACATTGATTTTTATCATTTGTATTGGAAACAACATTGTCATATGTCTTTTCTTGGATCAAAATAATACGAAACCTCGCTCAATGATTTGAAGTTAAAATCCTCAAATATGGTTAAATAGTGACTTTTTTCACGTTTTTCATGTAGTTTGATATTACGTAAATATATTCATTTTTACCAATATTTCGATACTATTTCATGTAGTATCACGATATGTGATTTGGCCTTCAAATCTCAGAATTTCGCATAATATTGCATTTTAAGCAAGTTTTCTTGCATTTTGTTTCGTACGAAAAATCTTCGAATTTAGCAATATTTTGACGTTTATCATCCCTTTTTCCTTTATGTGATTTAAACAAAATATCATCGAATTAAGCAATATTTTGCCGTTTTCCACGTTTTTGTGAATTTTCAGTCCATGGGTATTAATTCATATATATACGATAAAAATGATGCAAACACATAATTGATTAGATAATAACCTTAAATACTTCATTGCAATCATCTATTTGTTTCTCGTTAAAATACAGAGTAAGATATTGAAAAGGGGAGAAGTTCGGTATTTATTGCATATATCGACGTTTCAGCCGGATTAGAGCGGTTTTACGTGTACATCTTCCATCGGTAATATAAACGGAAAATCAGGAACATTTTAGTTAGTTCTAATGAAAACACATTGTTTTTTATCATTTGTATTGGAAACAACATTGTCATATGTCTTTTCTTGGAACTAAATAATACGAAACCTCGCTCTATGAATTGAAGGTAAAATTCTCAAATATTTTTAAATAGTGACTTTTTCACTTTAATCATGTAGTTTGATATTACGCAAATATATTATTTTTTACCAATATTTCGATACTTTTTCATGTAGTATCACGATATGTGATTTGGCCTTCAAATCTCAGAATTTCGCATAATATTGCATTTTAGGCAAGTTTTCTTGCATTTTGTTTCGTACGAAAAATCATCGACTTTAGCAATATTTTGACGTTTATCATCCCCTTTTTCTTTATTTGATTTAAACAAAATATCATCGAATTAGGCAATATTTTGCCGTTTTTTCCACGTTTATGTGAATTTTCAGTCCATGGGTATTAATTCATTATATATACGATAAAAATGATGCAAACACATAATTGATTAGATAATAACCTTAAATACTTCATTTTCAATCAACTATTTGTTTCTCGTTAAAATATTGAGTAATATATTGAAAAGGGAAGAAGTTCTGTTTTTATTGAATATATCGACGTTTCAGCCGGAATAGAGCGATTTTCGTGAACATCTTCCATCGGTAATATAAACGGAAAATCAGGAACATTTTAGTTAATTCTAATGAAATCACATTGATTTTTTATCATTTGTATTGGAAACAACATTGTCATATGTCTTTTCTTGGATCTAAATAATACGAAACGTCGCTCTATGATTTGAAAGTAAAATCCTCATATATGGTAAAATAGTGAATTTTTCACGTTAATCATGTAGTTTGATATTACGCAAATATATTCACATTTACCAATATTCCGATACTATTTCATGTAGTATCACGATATGTGATTTGGCCTTCAAATCTCAGAATTTCGCATAATATTGCATTTTAAGCAAGTTTTCTTGCATTTTGTTTCGTACGAAAAATCATCGAATTTAGCAATATTTTGACGTTTATCATCCCCTTTTCCTTCATGTGATTTAAACAAAATATTATCGAATTAGGCAATAATTAGCCGTTTTCCACTATTTTGTGAATTTTCAGTCCATGGGTATTAATTCATATGTATATACGATAAAAATGATGCAAACACATAATTGATTAGATAATAACCTTAAGTACTTCATTTTCAATCATCTATTTGTTTCTCGTTAAAATACTGAGTAAGATATTGAAAAGGGGAGATGTTCGGTTTTTATTGCATATATCGACGTTTCAGCCGGATTAGAGCGGTTTTACGTGTACATCTTCCATCGTTAATATAAACAGAAAATCAAGAACATTTTAGTTATTTCTAATGAAAACACATTGTTTTTTATCATTTGTATTGGAAACAACATTGTCATATGTCTTTTCTTGGAACTAAATAATACGAAACCTCGCTCTATGATTTGAAGGTAAAATTCTCAAATATTTTTAAATAGTGACTTTTTCACTTTAATCATGTAGTTTGATATTACGCAAATATATTATTTTTTACCAATATTTCGATACTATTTCATGTAGTATCACGATATGTGATTTGGCCTTCAAATCTCAGAATTTCGCATAATATTGCATTTTAAGCAAGTTTTCTTGCATTTTGTTTCGTACGAAAAATCATCTAATTTAGCAATATTTTGACGTTTATCATCCCCTTTTCCTTTATTTGATTTAACAAAATATCATCGAATTAGGCAATATTTTGCCGTTTTTCCACGTTTTTGTGAATTTTCAGTCTATGGGTATTAATTCATTATATATACGATAGAAATGATGCAAACACATAATTGATTAGATAATAACCTTAAATACTTCATTTTCAATCAACTATTTGTTTCTCGTTAAAATACTTAGTAAGATATTGAAAAGGGGAGAAGTTCTGTTTTTATTGCATATATCGACGTTTCAGCCTGAATAGAGCGATTTTCGTGTACATCTTCCATCGGTAATATAAACGGAAAATCAGGAACATTTTAGTTAATTCTAATGAAAACACTTTGATTTTAATCATTTGTATTGGAAACAACATTGTCATATGTCTTTTCTTCGATCAAAATAATACGAAACCTCGCTCAATGATTTGAAGTTAAAATCCTCAAATATGGTTAAATAGTGACTTTTTTCACGTTTTTCATGTAGTTTGATATTACGTAAATATATTCATTTTTACCAATATTTCGATACTATTTCATGTAGTATCACGATATGTGATTTGGCCTTCAAATCTCAGAATTTCGCATAATATTGCATTTTAAGCAAGTTTTCTTGCATTTTGTTTCGTACGAAAAATCTTCGAATTTAGCAATATTTTGACGTTTATCATCCCTTTTTCCTTTATGTGATTTAAACAAAATATCATCGAATTAAGCAATATTTTGCCGTTTTCCACGTTTTTGTGAATTTTCAGTCCATGGGTATTAATTCATATATATACGATAAAAATGATGCAAACACATAATTGATTAGATAATAACCTTAAATACTTCATTGCAATCATCTATTTGTTTCTCGTTAAAATACAGAGTAAGATATTGAAAAGGGGAGAAGTTCGGTATTTATTGCATATATCGACGTTTCAGCCGGATTAGAGCGGTTTTACGTGTACATCTTCCATCGGTAATATAAACGGAAAATCAGGAACATTTTAGTTAGTTCTAATGAAAACACATTGTTTTTTATCATTTGTATTGGAAACAACATTGTCATATGTCTTTTCTTGGAACTAAATAATACGAAACCTCGCTCTATGAATTGAAGGTAAAATTCTCAAATATTTTTAAATAGTGACTTTTTCACTTTAATCATGTAGTTTGATATTACGCAAATATATTATTTTTTACCAATATTTCGATACTTTTTCATGTAGTATCACGATATGTGATTTGGCCTTCAAATCTCAGAATTTCGCATAATATTGCATTTTAGGCAAGTTTTCTTGCATTTTGTTTCGTACGAAAAATCATCGACTTTAGCAATATTTTGACGTTTATCATCCCCTTTTTCTTTATTTGATTTAAACAAAATATCATCGAATTAGGCAATATTTTGCCGTTTTTTCCACGTTTATGTGAATTTTCAGTCCATGGGTATTAATTCATTATATATACGATAAAAATGATGCAAACACATAATTGATTAGATAATAACCTTAAATACTTCATTTTCAATCAACTATTTGTTTCTCGTTAAAATATTGAGTAATATATTGAAAAGGGAAGAAGTTCTGTTTTTATTGAATATATCGACGTTTCAGCCGGAATAGAGCGATTTTCGTGAACATCTTCCATCGGTAATATAAACGGAAAATCAGGAACATTTTAGTTAATTCTAATGAAATCACATTGATTTTTTATCATTTGTATTGGAAACAACATTGTCATATGTCTTTTCTTGGATCTAAATAATACGAAACGTCGCTCTATGATTTGAAGGTAAAATCCTCATATATGGTAAAATAGTGAATTTTTCACGTTAATCATGTAGTTTGATATTACGCAAATATATTCACATTTACCAATATTCCGATACTATTTCATGTAGTATCACGATATGTGATTTGGCCTTCAAATCTCAGAATTTCGCATAATATTGCATTTTAAGCAAGTTTTCTTGCATTTTGTTTCGTACGAAAAATCATCGAATTTAGCAATATTTTGACGTTTATCATCCCCTTTTCCTTCATGTGATTTAAACAAAATATTATCGAATTAGGCAATAATTAGCCGTTTTCCACTATTTTGTGAATTTTCAGTCCATGGGTATTAATTCATATGTATATACGATAAAAATGATGCAAACACATAATTGATTAGATAATAACCTTAAGTACTTCATTTTCAATCATCTATTTGTTTCTCGTTAAAATACTGAGTAAGATATTGAAAAGGGGAGATGTTCGGTTTTTATTGCATATATCGACGTTTCAGCCGGATTAGAGCGGTTTTACGTGTACATCTTCCATCGTTAATATAAACAGAAAATCAAGAACATTTTAGTTATTTCTAATGAAAACACATTGTTTTTTATCATTTGTATTGGAAACAACATTGTCATATGTCTTTTCTTGGAACTAAATAATACGAAACCTCGCTCTATGATTTGAAGGTAAAATTCTCAAATATTTTTAAATAGTGACTTTTTCACTTTAATCATGTAGTTTGATATTATGCAAATATATTATTTTTTACCAATATTTCGATACTATTTCATGTAGTATCACGATATGTGATTTGGCCTTCAAATCTCAGAATTTCGCATAATATTGCATTTTAGGCAAGTTTTCTTGCATTTTGTTTCGTACGAAAAATCATCGAATTTAGCAATATTTTGACGTTTATCATCCCCTTTTCCTTCATTTGATTTAAACAAAATATCATCGAATTAGGCAATATTTTGCCGTTTTTTCCACGTTTATGTGAATTTTCAGTCCATGGGTATTAATTCATTATATATACGATAAAAATGATGCAAACACATAATTGATTAGATAATAACCTGAAATACTTCATTTTCAATCAACTATTTGTTTCTCGTTAAAATACTGAGTAATATATTGAAAAGGGAAGAAGTTCTGTTTTTATTGCAAATATCGACGTTTCAGCCGGAATAGAGCGATTTTCGTGTACATCTTCCATCGGTAATATAAACGGAAAGTCAGGAACATTTTAGTTAATTCTAATGAAAACACTTTGATTTTTATCATTTGTATTGGAAACAACATTGTCATATGTCTTTTCTTGGATCAAAATAATACGAAACCTCGCTCTATGATTTGAAGTTAATATCCTCAAATATGGTTAAATAGTGACTTTTTTCACGTTTTTCATGTAGTTTGATATTACGTAAATATATTCATTTTTACCAATATTTCGATACTATTTCATGTAGTATCACGATATGTGATTTGGCCTTGAAATCTCAGAATTTCGCATAATATTGCATTTTAAGCAAGTTTTCTTGCATTTTGTTTCGTACGAAAAATCATTGAATTTAGCAATATTTTGACGTTTATCATCCCCTTTTCCTTTATTTGATTTAAACAAAATATCATCGAATTAGGCAATATTTTGCCGTTTTTTCCATGTTTATGTGAATTTACAGTCCATGGGTATTAATTCATTATATATACGATAAAAATGATGCAAACACATAATTGATTAGATAATAACCTTAAATACTTCATTTTCAATCAACTATTTGTTTCTCGTTAAAATACTGAGTAAGATATTGAAAAGGGGAGAAGTTCTGTTTTTATTGCATATATCGACGTTTCAGCCGGAATAGAGCGATTTTCGTGTACATCTTCCATCGGTAATATAAACGGAAAATCAGGAACATTTTAGTTAATTCTAATGAAATCATATTGATTTTTATCATTTGTATTGGAAACAACATTGTCATATGTCTTTTCTTGGATCTAAATAATACGAAACCTCGCTCTATGATTTGAAGGTAAAATCCTCAAATATGGTAAAATAGTGACTTTTTCACTTTAATCATGCAGTTTGATATTACGCAAATATATTCATTTTTACCAATATTTCGATACTGTTTCATGTAGTATCACGATATGTGATTTGACCTTCAAATCTCAGAATTTCGCATAATATTGCATTTTAAGCAAGTTTTCTTGCATTTTGTTTCGTACGAAAAATCATTGAATTTAGCAATATTTTGACGTTTATCATCCCCTTTTCCTTTATTTGATTTAAACAAAATATCATCGAATTAGGCAATATTTTGCCGTTTTTTCCATGTTTATGTGAATTTACAGTCCATGGGTATTAATTCATTATATATACGATAAAAATGATGCAAACACATAATTGATTAGATAATAACCTTAAATACTTCATTTTCAATCAACTATTTGTTTCTCGTTAAAATACTGAGTAAGATATTGAAAAGGGGAGAAGTTCTGTTTTTATTGCATATATCGACGTTTCAGCCGGAATAGAGCGATTTTCGTGTACATCTTCCATCGGTAATATAAACGGAAAATCAGGAACATTTTAGTTAATTCTAATGAAAACACATTGATTTTTATCATTTGTATTGGAAACAACATTGCCATATGTCTTTTCTTGGATCTAAATAATACGAAACCTCGCTCTATGATTTGAAGGTAAAATCCTCAAATATGGTAAAATAGTGAATTTTTCACGTTAATCATGTAGTTTGATATTACGCAAATATATTCACTTTTACCAATATTCCGATACTATTTCATGTAGTATCACAATATGTGATTTGGCCTTCAACTCTCAGAATTTCGCATAATATTGCATTTTAAGCAAGTTTTCTTGCATTTTGTTTCGTACGAAAAATCATCGAATTTAGCAATATTTTGACTTTTATCATCCCCTTTTCCTTCATGTGATTTAAACAAAATATTATCGAATTAGGCAATAATTTGCCGTTTTCCACGTTTTTGTGAATTTTCAGTCCATGGGTATTAATTCATATATATATACGATAAAAATGATGCAAACACATAATTGATTAGATAATAACCTAAAATACTTCATTTTCAATCATCTATTTGTTTCTCGTTAAAATACTGAGTAAGTTATTGAAAAGGGGAGAAGTTCGGTTTTTATTGCATATATCGACGTTTCAGACGGATTAGAGCGGTTTTACGTGTACATCTTCCATCGTTAATATAAACAGAAAATCAAGAACATTTTAGTTATTTCTAATGAAAACACATTGTTTTTTATCATTTGTATTGGAAACAACATTGTCATATGTCTTTTCTTGGAACTAAATAATACGAAACCTCGCTCTATGATTTGAAGGTAAAATCCTCAAATATGGTAAAATAGTGACTTCTTCACTTTAATCATGTAGTTTGATATTGCGCAAATATATTCATTTTTACCAATATTTCGATACTATTTCATGTAGCATCACGATATGTGATTTGGCCTTCAAATCTCCGAATTTCGCATAATATTGCATTTTAAGCAAGTTTTCTTGCATTTTGTTTCGTATGAAAAATCATAGAATTTAGCAATATTTTGTCGTTTATCATCCCCTTTTCCTTTATTTGATTTAAACAAAATATCATCGAATTAGGCAATATTTTGCCGTTTTCCACGTTTTTGTGAATTTTCAGTCCATGGGTATTAATTCATATATATACGATAAAAATGATGGAAACACATAATTGATTAGATAATAACCTTAAATACTTCATTGCAATCAACTATTTGTTTCTCGTTAAAATACTGAGTAAGATATTGAAAAGGGGAGATTTTTTTTTTTTTTTTTTTTTTTTTTTTTGAGATATATACAAGAGTTGTTACATTCTTGTACAGCCACTAGTACGCGTAGCGTTTCGGGCAGGTCCCTGGAATACGATCCCCTGCCGCGAAGAATCGTTTTTTCATCCAAGTACACATTTTACTGTTGCGTTAAACAGAGGCTACAGTTAAGGAATTGCGCCCAGTAAATCCTCCCCGGCCAGGATACGAACCCATGACATAGCGCTCGCGGAACGCCAGGCGAGTGTCTTACCACTACACCACGGGGACTGTATAAGTTCTGTTTTTATTGCATATATCGACGTTTCAGCCGGAAAAGAGCGATTTTCGTGTACATCTTCCATCGGTAATATAAACGGAAAATCAGGAACATTTTAGTTAATTCTAATGAAAACACATTGATTTTTATCATTTGTATTGGAAACAACATTGTCATATGTCTTTTCTTGGATCTAAATAATACGAAACCTCGCTCTATGATTTGAAGTTAAAATCCTCAAATATGGTTAAATAGTGACTTTTTCACGTTTTTCATGTAGTTTGATATTACGTAAATATATTCACTTTTACCAATATTTCGATACTATTTCATGTAGTATCACGATATGTGATTTGGCCTTCAAATCTCAGAATTTCGCATAATATTGCATTTTAAGCAAGTTTTCTTGCATTTTGTTTCGTACGAAAAATCATCTAATTTAGCAATATTTTGACGTTTATCATCCCCTTTTCCTTTATTTGATTTAACAAAATATCATCGAATTAGGCAATATTTTGCCGTTTTTCCACGTTTTTGTGAATTTTCAGTCTATGGGTATTAATTCATTATATATACGATAGAAATGATGAAAACACATAATTGATTAGATAATAACCTTAAATACTTCATTTTCAATCAACTATTTGTTTCTCGTTAAAATACTTAGTAAGATATTGAAAAGGGGAGAAGTTCTGTTTTTATTGCATATATCGACGTTTCAGCCTGAATAGAGCGATTTTCGTGTACATCTTCCATCGGTAATATAAACGGAAAATCAGGAACATTTTAGTTAATTCTAATGAAAACACTTTGATTTTAATCATTTGTATTGGAAACAACATTGTCATATGTCTTTTCTTCGATCAAAATAATACGAAACCTCGCTCAATGATTTGAAGTTAAAATCCTCAAATATGGTTAAATAGTGACTTTTTTCACGTTTTTCATGTAGTTTGATATTACGTAAATATATTCACTTTTACCAATATTTCGATACTATTTCATGTAGTATCACGATATGTGATTTGGCCTTCAAATCTCAGAATTTCGCATAATATTGCATTTTAAGCAAGTTTTCTTGCATTTTGTTTCGTACGAAAAATCTTCGAATTTAGCAATATTTTGACGTTTATCATCCCTTTTTCCTTTATGTGATTTAAACAAAATATCATCGAATTAGGCAATATTTTGCCGTTTTCCACGTTTTTGTGAATTTTCAGTCCATGGGTATTAATTCATATATATACGATAAAAATGATGCAAACACATAATTGATTAGATAATAACCTTAAATACTTCATTGCAATCATCTATTTGTTTCTCGTTAAAATACAGAGTAAGATATTGAAAAGGGGAGAAGTTCGGTTTTTATTGCATATATCGACGTTTCAGCCGGATTAGAGCGGTTTTACGTGTACATCTTCCATCGGTAATATAAACGGAAAATCAGGAACATTTTAGTTAGTTCTAATGAAAACACATTGTTTTTTATCATTTGTATTGGAAAAAACATTGTCATATGTCTTTTCTTGGAACTAAATAATACGAAACCTCGCTCTATGATTTGAAGGTAAAATTCTCAAATATTTTTAAATAGTGACTTTTTCACTTTAATCATGTAGTTTGATATTACGCAAATATATTATTTTTTACCAATATTTCGATACTTTTTCATGTAGTATCACGATATGTGATTTGGCCTTCATATCTCAGAATTTCGCATAATATTGCATTTTAGGCAAGTTTTCTTGCATTTTGTTTCGTACGAAAAATCATCGACTTTAGCAATATTTTGACGTTTATCATCCCCTTTTTCTTTATTTGATTTAAACAAAATATCATCGAATTAGGCAATATTTTGCCGTTTTTTCCACGTTTATGTGAATTTTCAGAACATGGGTATTAATTCATTATATATACGATAAAAATGATGCAAACACATAATTGATTAGATAATAACCTTAAATACTTCATTTTCAATCAACTATTTGTTTCTCGTTAAAATACTGAGTAATATATTGAAAAGGGAAGAAGTTCTGTTTTTATTGAATATATCGACGTTTCAGCCGGAATAGAGCGATTTTCGTGAACATCTTCCATCGGTAATATAAACGGAAAATCAGGAACATTTTAGTTAATTCTAATGAAATCACATTGATTTTTTATCATTTGTATTGGAAACAACATTGTCATATGTCTTTTCTTGGATCTAAATAATACGAAACCTCGCTCTATGATTTGAAGGTAAAATCCTCAAATATGGTAAAATAGTGAATTTTTCACGTTAATCATGTAGTTTGATATTACGCAAATATATTCACTTTTACCAATATTCCGATACTATTTCATGTAGTATCACAATATGTGATTTGGCCTTCAACTCTCAGAATTTCGCATAATATTGCATTTTAAGCAAGTTTTCTTGCATTTTGTTTCGTACGAAAAATCATCGAATTTAGCAATATTTTGACGTTTATCATCCCCTTTTCCTTCATGTGATTTAAACAAAATATTATCGAATTAGGCAATAATTTGCCGTTTTCCACGTTTTTGTGAATTTTCAGTCCATGGGTATTAATTCATATATATATACGATAAAAATGATGCAAACACATAATTGATTAGATAATAACCTAAAATACTTCATTTTCAATCATCTATTTGTTTCTCGTTAAAATACTGAGTAAGTTATTGAAAAGGGGAGAAGTTCGGTTTTTATTGCATATATCGACGTTTCAGACGGATTAGAGCGGTTTTACGTGTACATCTTCCATCGTTAATATAAACAGAAAATCAAGAACATTTTAGTTATTTCTAATGAAAACACATTGTTTTTTATCATTTGTATTGGAAACAACATTGTCATATGTCTTTTCTTGGAACTAAATAATACGAAACCTCGCTCTATGATTTGAAGGTAAAATCCTCAAATATGGTAAAATAGTGACTTCTTCACTTTAATCATGTAGTTTGATATTGCGCAAATATATTCATTTTTACCAATATTTCGATACTATTTCATGTAGCATCACGATATGTGATTTGGCCTTCAAATCTCCGAATTTCGCATAATATTGCATTTTAAGCAAGTTTTCTTGCATTTTGTTTCGTATGAAAAATCATAGAATTTAGCAATATTTTGTCGTTTATCATCCCCTTTTCCTTTATTTGATTTAAACAAAATATCATCGAATTAGGCAATATTTTGCCGTTTTCCACGTTTTTGTGAATTTTCAGTCCATGGGTATTAATTCATATATATACGATAAAAATGATGGAAACACATAATTGATTAGATAATAACCTTAAATACTTCATTGCAATCAACTATTTGTTTCTCGTTAAAATACTGAGTAAGATATTGAAAAGGGGAGATTTTTTTTTTTTTTTTTTTTTTTTTTTTTTGAGATATATACAAGAGTTGTTACATTCTTGTACAGCCACTAGTACGCGTAGCGTTTCGGGCAGGTCCCTGGAATACGATCCCCTGCCGCGAAGAATCGTTTTTTCATCCAAGTACACATTTTACTGTTGCGTTAAACAGAGGCTACAGTTAAGGAATTGCGCCCAGTAAATCCTCCCCGGCCAGGATACGAACCCATGACATAGCGCTCGCGGAACGCCAGGCGAGTGTCTTACCACTACACCACGGAGACTGTATAAGTTCTGTTTTTATTGCATATATCGACGTTTCAGCCGGAAAAGAGCGATTTTCGTGTACATCTTCCATCGGTAATATAAACGGAAAATCAGGAACATTTTAGTTAATTCTAATGAAAACACATTGATTTTTATCATTTGTATTGGAAACAACATTGTCATATGTCTTTTCTTGGATCTAAATAATACGAAACCTCGCTCTATGATTTGAAGTTAAAATCCTCAAATATGGTTAAATAGTGACTTTTTTCACGATTTTCATGTAGTTTGATATTACGTAAATATATTCATTTTTACCAATATTTCGATACTATTTCATGTAATATCTCGATATGTGATTTCGCCTTCAAATCTCAGAATTTCGCATAATATTGCATTTTAAGCAAGTTTTCTTGCATTTTGTTTCGTACGAAAAATCATCTAATTTAGCAATATTTTGACGTTTATCATCCCCTTTTCCTTTATTTGATTTAACAAAATATCATCGAATTAGGCAATATTTTGCCGTTTTTCCACGTTTTTGTGAATTTTCAGTCTATGGGTATTAATTCATTATATATACGATAGAAATGATGAAAACACATAATTGATTAGATAATAACCTTAAATACTTCATTTTCAATCAACTATTTGTTTCTCGTTAAAATACTTAGTAAGATATTGAAAAGGGGAGAAGTTCTGTTTTTTTGCATATATCGACGTTTCAGCCTGAATAGAGCGATTTTCGTGTACATCTTCCATCGGTAATATAAACGGAAAATAAGGAACATTTTAGTTAATTCTAATGAAAACACTTTGATTTTAATCATTTGTATTGGAAACAACATTGTCATATGTCTTTTCTTCGATCAAAATAATACGAAACCTCGCTCAATGATTTGAAGTTAAAATCCTCAAATATGGTTAAATAGTGACTTTTTTCACGTTTTTCATGTAGTTTGATATTACGTAAATATATTCACTTTTACCAATATTTCGATACTTTTTCATGTAGTATCACGATATGTGATTTGGCCTTCAAATCTCAGAATTTCGCATAATATTGCATTTTAGGCAAGTTTTCTTGCATTTTGTTTCGTACGAAAAATCATCGACTTTAGCAATATTTTGACGTTTATCATCCCCTTTTTCTTTATTTGATTTAAACAAAATATCATCGAATTAGGCAATATTTTGCCGTTTTTTCCACGTTTATGTGAATTTTCAGAACATGGGTATTAATTCATTATATATACGATAAAAATGATGCAAACACATAATTGATTAGATAATAACCTTAAATACTTCATTTTCAATCAACTATTTGTTTCTCGTTAAAATACTGAGTAATATATTGAAAAGGGAAGAAGTTCTGTTTTTATTGAATATATCGACGTTTCAGCCGGAATAGAGCGATTTTCGTGAACATCTTCCATCGGTAATATAAACGGAAAATCAGGAACATTTTAGTTAATTCTAATGAAATCACATTGATTTTTTATCATTTGTATTGGAAACAACATTGTCATATGTCTTTTCTTGGATCTAAATAATACGAAACCTCGCTCTATGATTTGAAGGTAAAATCCTCAAATATGGTAAAATAGTGAATTTTTCACGTTAATCATGTAGTTTGATATTACGCAAATATATTCACATTTACCAATATTCCGATACTATTTCATGTAGTATCACGATATGTGATTTGGCCTTCAAATCTCAGAATTTCGCATAATATTGCATTTTAAGCAAGTTTTCTTGCATTTTGTTTCGTACGAAAAATCATCGAATTTAGCAATATTTTGACGTTTATCATCCCCTTTTCCTTCATGTGATTTAAACAAAATATTATCGAATTAGGCAATAATTTGCCGTTTTCCACTATTTTGTGAATTTTCAGTCCATGGGTATTAATTCATATGTATATACGATAAAAATGATGCAAACACATAATTGATTAGATAATAACCTTAAGTACTTCATTTTCAATCATCTATTTGTTTCTCGTTAAAATACTGAGTAAGATATTGAAAAGGGGAGATGTTCGGTTTTTATTGCATATATCGACGTTTCAGCCGGATTAGAGCGGTTTTACGTGTACATCTTCCATCGTTAATATAAACAGAAAATCAAGAACATTTTAGTTATTTCTAATGAAAACACATTGTTTTTTATCATTTGTATTGGAAACAACATTGTCATATGTCTTTTCTTGGAACTAAATAATACGAAACCTCGCTCTATGATTTGAAGGTAAAATTCTCAAATATTTTTAAATAGTGACTTTTTCACTTTAATCATGTAGTTTGATATTACGCAAATATATTATTTTTTACCAATATTTCGATACTATTTCATGTAGTATCACGATATGTGATTTGGCCTTCAAATCTCAGAATTTCGCATAATATTGCATTTTAGGCAAGTTTTCTTGCATTTTGTTTCGTACGAAAAATCATCGAATTTAGCAATATTTTGACGTTTATCATCCCCTTTTCCTTCATTTGATTTAAACAAAATATCATCGAATTAGGCAATATTTTGCAGTTTTTTCCACGTTTATGTGAATTTTCAGTCCATGGGTATTAATTCATTATATATACGATAAAAATGATGCAAACACATAATTGATTAGATAATAACCTGAAATACTTCATTTTCAATCAACTATTTGTTTCTCGTTAAAATACTGAGTAATATATTGAAAAGGGAAGAAGTTCTGTTTTTATTGCATATATCGACGTTTCAGCCGGAATAGAGCGATTTTCGTGTACATCTTCCATCGGTAATATAAACGGAAAATCAGGAACATTTTAGTTAATTCTAATGAAAACACTTTGATTTTTATCATTTGTATTGGAAACAACATTGTCATATGTCTTTTCTTGGATCAAAATAATACGAAACCTCGCTCTATGATTTGAAGTTAATATCCTCAAATATGGTTAAATAGTGACTTTTTTCACGTTTTTCATGTAGTTTGATATTACGTAAATATATTCATTTTTACCAATATTTCGATACTATTTCATGTAGTATCACGATATGTGATTTGGCCTTGAAATCTCAGAATTTCGCATAATATTGCATTTTAAGCAAATTTTCTTGCATTTTGTTTCGTACGAAAAATCATCGAATTTAGCAATATTTTGACGTTTATCATCCCCTTTTCCTTTAATTGATTTAAAAAAAATATCATCGAATTGGGCAATATTTTGCCGTTTTTCCACGTTTTTGTGAATTTTCAGTCCATGGGTATTAATTCATTATATATACGATACAAATGATGCAAACACATAATTGATTAGATAATAACCTTAAATACTTCATTTTCAATCAACTATTTGTTTCTCGTTAAAATACTGAGTAAGATATTGAAAAGGGGAGAAGTTCTGTTTTTATTGCATATATCGACGTTTCAGCCGGAATAGAGCGATTTTCGTGTACATCTTCCATCGGTAATATAAACGGAAAATCAGGAACATTTTAGTTAATTCTAATGAAATCACATTGATTTTTATCATTTGTATTGGAAACAACATTGTCATATGTCTTTTCTTGGATCTAAATAATACGAAACCTCGCTCTATGATTTGAAGGTAAAATCCTCAAATATGGTAAAATAGTGAATTTTTCACGTTAATCATGTAGTTTGATATTACGCAAATATATTCACTTTTACCAATATTCCGATACTATTTCATGTAGTATCACGATATGTGATTTGGCCTTCAACTCTCAGAATTTCGCATAATATTGCATTTTAAGCAAGTTTTCTTGCATTTTGTTTCGTACGAAAAATCATCGAATTTAGCAATATTTTGACGTTTATCATCCCCTTTTCCTTCATGTGATTTAAACAAAATATTATCGAATTAGGCAATAATTTGCCGTTTTCCACGTTTTTGTGAATTTTCAGTCCATGGGTATTAATTCATATATATATACGATAAAAATGATGCAAACACATAATTGATTAGATAATAACCTAAAATACTTCATTTTCAATCATCTATTTGTTTCTCGTTAAAATACTGAGTAAGTTATTGAAAAGGGGAGAAGTTCGGTTTTTATTGCATATATCGACGTTTCAGACGGATTAGAGCGGTTTTACGTGTACATCTTCCATCGTTAATATAAGCAGAAAATCAAGAACATTTTAGTTATTTCTAATGAAAACACATTGTTTTTTATCATTTGTATTGGAAACAACATTGTCATATGTCTTTTCTTGGAACTAAATAATATGAAACCTCGCTCTATGATTTGAAGGTAAAATCCTCAAATATGGTAAAATAGTGACTTCTTCACTTTAATCATGTAGTTTGATATTGCGCAAATATATTCATTTTTACCAATATTTCGATACTATTTCATGTAGCATCACGATATGTGATTTGGCCTTCAAATCTCAGAATTTCGCATAATATTGCATTTTAAGCAAGTTTTCTTGCATTTTGTTTCGTATGAAAAATCATAGAATTTAGCAATATTTTGTCGTTTATCATCCCCTTTTCCTTTATTTGATTTAAACAAAATATCATCGAATTAGGCAATATTTTGCCGTTTTCCACGTTTTTGTGAATTTTCAGTCCATGGGTATTAATTCATATATATACGATAAAAATGATGGAAACACATAATTGATTAGATAATAACCTTAAATACTTCATTGCAATCAACTATTTGTTTCTCGTTAAAATACTGAGTAATATATTGAAAATGGGAGAATTTTTTTTTTTTTTTTTTTTTTTTTTTTTTTGAGATATATACAAGAGTTGTTACATTCTTGTACAGCCACTAGTACGCGTAGCGTTTCGGGCAGGTCCCTGGAATACGATCCCCTGCCGCGAAGAATCGTTTTTTCATCCAAGTACTCATTTTACTGTTGCGTTAAACAGAGGCTACAGTTAAGGAATTGCGCCCAGTAAATCCTCCCCGGCCAGGATACGAACCCATGACATAGCGCTCGCGGAACGCCAGGCGAGTGTCTTACCACTACACCACGGAGACTGTATAAGTTCTGTTTTTATTGCATATATCGACGTTTCAGCCGGAAAAGAGCGATTTTCGTGTACATCTTCCATCGGTAATATAAACGGAAAATCAGGAACATTTTAGTTAATTCTAATGAAAACACATTGATTTTTATCATTTGTATTGGAAACAACATTGTCATATGTATTTTCTTGGATCTAAATAATACGAAACCTCGCTCTATGATTTGAAGTTAAAATCCTCAAATATGGTTAAATAGTGACTTTTTTCACGATTTTCATGTAGTTTGATATTACGTAAATATATTCATTTTTACCAATATTTCGATACTATTTCATGTAATATCACGATATGTGATTTGGCCTTCAAATCTCAGAATTTCGCATAATATTGCATTTTAAGCAAGTTTTCTTGCATTTTGTTTCGTACGAAAAATCATCTAATTTAGCAATATTTTGACGTTTATCATCCCCTTTTCCTTTATTTGATTTAACAAAATATCATCGAATTAGGCAATATTTTGCCGTTTTTCCACGTTTTTGTGAATTTTCAGTCTATGGGTATTAATTCATTATATATACGATAGAAATGATGCAAACACATAATTGATTAGATAATAACCTTAAATACTTCATTGCAATCATCTATTTGTTTCTCGTTAAAATACAGAGTAAGATATTGAAAAGGGGAGAAGTTCGGTTTTTATTGCATATATCGACGTTTCAGCCGGATTAGAGCGGTTTTACGTGTACATCTTCCATCGGTAATATAAACGGAAAATCAGGAACATTTTAGTTAGTTCTAATGAAAACACATTGTTTTTTATCATTTGTATTGGAAACAACATTGTCATATGTCTTTTCTTGGAACTAAATAATACGAAACCTCGCTCTATGATTTGAAGGTAAAATTCTCAAATATTTTTAAATAGTGACTTTTTCACTTTAATCATGTAGTTTGATATTACGCAAATATATTATTTTTTACCAATATTTCGATACTTTTTCATGTAGTATCACGATATGTGATTTGGCCTTCAAATCTCAGAATTTCGCATAATATTGCATTTTAAGCAAGTTTTCTTGCATTTTGTTTCGTACGAAAAATCATCGAATTTAGCAATATTTTGACGTTTATCATCCCCTTTTCCTTCATGTGATTTAAACAAAATATTATCGAATTAGGCAATAATTTGCCGTTTTCCACTATTTTGTGAATTTTCAGTCCATGGGTATTAATTCATATGTATATACGATAAAAATGATGCAAACACATAATTGATTAGATAATAACCTTAAGTACTTCATTTTCAATCATCTATTTGTTTCTCGTTAAAATACTGAGTAAGATATTGAAAAGGGGAGATGTTCGGTTTTTATTGCATATATCGACGTTTCAGCCGGATTAGAGCGGTTTTACGTGTACATCTTCCATCGTTAATATAAACAGAAAATCAAGAACATTTTAGTTATTTCTAATGAAAACACATTGTTTTTTATCATTTGTATTGGAAACAACATTGTCATATGTCTTTTCTTGGAACTAAATAATACGAAACCTCGCTCTATGATTTGAAGGTAAAATTCTCAAATATTTTTAAATAGTGACTTTTTCACTTTAATCATGTAGTTTGATATTACGCAAATATATTATTTTTTACCAATATTTCGATACTATTTCATGTAGTATCACGATATGTGATTTGGCCTTCAAATCTCAGAATTTCGCATAATATTGCATTTTAGGCAAGTTTTCTTGCATTTTGTTTCGTACGAAAAATCATCGAATTTAGCAATATTTTGACGTTTATCATCCCCTTTTCCTTCATTTGATTTAAACAAAATATCATCGAATTAGGCAATATTTTGCCGTTTTTTCCACGTTTATGTGAATTTTCAGTCCATGGGTATTAATTCATTATATATACGATAAAAATGATGCAAACACATAATTGATTAGATAATAACCTTAAATACTTCATTTTCAATAAACTATTTGTTTCTCGTTAAAATACTGAGTAATATATTGAAAAGGGAAGAAGTTCTGTTTTTATTGCATATATCGACGTTTCAGCCGGAATAGAGCGATTTTCGTGTACATCTTCCATCGGTAATATAAACGGAAAATCAGGAACATTTTAGTTAATTCTAATGAAAACACTTTGATTTTTATCATTTGTATTGGAAACAACATTGTCATATGTCTTTTCTTGGATCAAAATAATACGAAACCTCGCTCTATGATTTGAAGTTAATATCCTCAAATATGGTTAAATAGTGACTTTTTTCACGTTTTTCATGTAGTTTGATATTACGTAAATATATTCATTTTTACCAATATTTCGATACTATTTCATGTAGTATCACGATATGTGATTTGGCCTTGAAATCTCAGAATTTCGCATAATATTGCATTTTAAGCAAGTTTTCTTGCATTTTGTGTCGTATGAAAAATCATCGAATTTAGCAATATTTTGTCGTTTATCATCCCCCTTTTCCTTTATTTGACTTAAACAAAATATCATCGAATTAGGCAATATTTTGCCGTTTTTCCACGTTTTTGTGAATTTTCAGTCTATGGGTATTAATTCATTATATATACGATAAAAATGATGCAAACACATAATTGATTAGATAATAACCTTAAATACTTCATTTTCAATCAACTATTTGTTTCTCGTTAATTTAAAATACTGAGTAAGATATTGAAAAGGGGAGAAGTTCTGTTTTTATTGCATATATCGATGTTTCAGTCGGAATAGAGCGGTTTTACGTGTACGTCTTCCATCGGTAATATAAACGGAAAATCAGGAACATTTTAGTTAATTCTAATGAAAACACATTTATTTTTATCATTTGTCATATGTCTTATGAAACATATGACAAATGAAACAAATGAAACATAAAGTCATATGAAACAACATTGTCATATGTCTTTTCTTGGATCTAAATAATACGAAACCTCGCACTATGATTTGAAGTTAAAATCCTCAAATATGGTTAAATAGTGACTTTTTTCACGTTTTTCATGTAGTTTGATAATACGTAAATATATTCATTTTTACCAATATTTCGATACTATTTCATGTAGTATCACGATATGTGATTTGGCCTTCAAATCTCAGAATTTCGCATAATATTGCATTTTAAGCAAGTTTTCTTGCATTTTGTTTCGTACGAAAAATCATCGAAAAATCAATATTTTGACGTTTATCATCCCTTTTTCCTTTATGTGATTTAAACAAAATATCATCGAATTAGGAAATAATTTGCCGTTTTCCACGTTTTTGTGAATTTTCAGTCCATGGGTATTAATTCATTATATATACGATAAAAATGATGCAAACACATAAATGATTAAATAATAACCTTAAATACTTCATTCTCAATCAACTATTTGTTTATCGTTAAAATACTGAGTAAGATATTGAAAAGGGGAGATGTTCTGTTTTTATTGCATATATCGACGTTTCAGCCGGAATAGAGCGATTTTCGTGTACATCTTCCATCGGTAATATAAACGGAAAATCAGGAACATTTTAGTTAATTCTAATGAAAACACATTGTTTTTTATCATTTGTATTGGAAACAACATTGTCATATGTCTTTTCTTGGAACTAAATAATACGAAACCTCGCTCTATGATTTGAAGTTAAAATCCTCAAATATGGTAAAATAGTGACTTTTTCACGTTAATCATGTAGTTTGATATTACGCAAATATATTCATTTTTACCAATATTTCGAAACTATTTAATGTAATATCACGATACGTGATTTGGCCTTGAAATCTCAGAATTTCGCATAATATTGCATTTTAAGCAAGTTTTCTTGCATTTTGTTTCGTACGAAAAATCATCGAATTTAGCAATATTTTGACGTTTATCATCCCCTTTTCCTTCATGTGATTTAAACAAAATATCATCGAAATAGGCAATATTTTGCCGTTTTCCACGTTCTTGTGAATTTTCAGTCCATGGGTATTAATTCATATATATACGATAAAAATGATGCAAACACATAATTGATTAGATAATAACCTTAAATACTTCATTTTCAATCATCTATTTGTTTGTCGTTAAAATACTGAGTAAGATATTGAAAACGTGAGAAGTTCGGTTTTTATTGCATATATCGACGTTTCAGCCGGATTAGAGCAGTTTTACGTGTACATCTTCCCTCGTTAATATAAACAGAAAATCAAGAACATTTTAGCTATTTCTAATGAAAACATATTGTTTTTTATCATTTGTATTGGAAACAACATTGTCATATGTCTTTTATTGGAACTAAATAATACGAAACCCCGCTCTATGATTTGAAGGTAAAATCCTCAAATATGGTAAAATAGTGACTTTTTCACTTTAATCATGTAGTTTGATATTACGCAAATATATTCATTTTTACCAATATTTCGATACTGTTTCATGTAGTATCACGATATGTGATTTGGCCTTCAAATCTCAGAATTTCGCATAATATTGCATTTTAAGCAAGTTTTCTTGCATTTTGTTTCGTACGAAAAATCATCGAATTTTGCAATATTTTGACGTTTATCATCCCCTTTTCCTTTATTTGATTTAAACAAAATATCATCGAATTAGGCAATATTTTTCCGTTTTTCCACGTTTTTGTGAATTTTCAGTCCATGGGTATTAATTCATTATATATACGATAAAAATGATGCAAACACATAATTGATTAGATAATAACCTTAAATACTTCATTTTCAATCAACTATTTGTTTCTCGTTAAAATACTGAGTAAGATATTGAAAAGGGGAAAAGTTCTGTTTTTATTGCATATATCGACGTTTCAGCCGGAATAGAGCGATTTTCGTGTACATCTTCCATCGGTAATATAAACGGAAAATCAGGAACATTTTAGTTAATTCTAATGAAAACACATTGATTTTTATCATTTGTATTGAAAACAACATTGTCATATGTCTTTTCTTGGATCTAAATAATATGAATCCTCGCTCTATGATTTGAAGGTAAAATCCTCAAATATGGTAAAATAGTAAATTTTTCACGTTAATCATGTAGTTTGATATTACGCTCAAATATTCACTTTTACCAATATTCCGATACTATTTCATGTAGTATCACGATATGTGATTTGGCCTTCAAATCTCAGAATTTCGCATAATATTGCATTTTAGGCAAGTATTCTTGCATTTTGTTTCGTACGAAAAATCATCGAATTTAGCAAATTTTGACGTTGATCATCCCCTTTTCCTTTATTTGATTTAAACAAAATATCATCGAATTAGGCAATATTTTGCCGTTTTTCCACGTTTTTGTGAATTTTCAGTCTATGGGTATTAATTAATTATATATACGATAAAAATGATGCAAACACATAATTGATTAGATAATAACCTTAAATACTTCATTTTCAATCAACTATTTGTTTCTCGTTAAAATACTGAGTAAGATATTTAAAAGGGGAGAAGTTCTGTTTTTATTGCATATATCGACGTTTCAGCCGGAATAGAGCGATTTTCGTGTACATCTTCCATCGGTAATATAAACGGAAAATCAGGAACATTTTAGTTAATTCTAATGAAAACACATTGATTTTTATCATTTGTATTGGAAACAACATTGTCATATGTCTTTTGTTGGATCAAAATAATACGAAACCTCGCTCTATGATTTGAAGTTAAAATCCTCAAATATGGTTAAATAGTGACTTTTTTCACGTTTTTCATGTAGTTTGATATTACGTAAATATATTAATTTTTACCAATATTTCGATACTATTTCATGTAGTATCACGATATGTAATTTGGGTTTGAAATCTCAGAATTTCGCATAATATTGCATTTTAAGCAAGTTTTCTTGCATTTTGTTTCGTACGAAAAATCATCGAATATAGCAATATTTTGACGTTTATCATCCCCTTTTCCTTTATTTGATTTAAACAAAATATCATCGAATTAGGCAATATTTTGCCGTTTTCCACGTTTTTGTGAATTTTCAGTCCATGGGTATTAATTCATATATATACGATAAAAATGATGCAAACACATAATTGATTAGATAATAACCTTAAATACTTCATTGCAATCACCTATTTGTTTCACGTTAAAATACTGAGTAAGATATTGAAATGGGGAGAAGTTCGGTTTTTATTGCATATATCGACGTTTCAGCCGGATTAGAGCGGTTTTACGTGTACATCTTCCATCGGTAATATAAACGGAAAATCAGGAACATTTTAGTTAATTCTAATGAAAACACATTGTTTTTTTATTATTTGTATTGGAAACAAACATTGTCATATGTCTTTTCTTGGAACTAAATAATACGAAACCTCGCTCTATGATTTGAAGGTAAAATCCTCAAATATGGTAAAATAGTGACTTTTTCACGTTAATCATGTAGTTTGATATTACGCATATTTATTCATTTTTACCAATATTTCGATACTATTTCATGTAGTATCACGATACGTGATTTGGCCTTCAAATCTCAGAATTTCGCATAATATTGCATTTTAAGCAAGTTTTCTTGCATTTTGTTTCGTACGAAAAATCATCGAAAAATCAATATTTTGACGTTTATCATCCCCTTTTCCTTCATGTGATTTAAACAAAATATCATCGCAATAGGCAATATTTTGCCGTTTTCCACGTTTTTGTGAATTTTCAGTCCATGGGTATTAATTCATATATATACAATAAAAATGATGCAAACACATAATTGATTAGATAATAACCTTAAATACTTCATTTTCAATCATCTATTTGTTTGTCGTTAAAATACTGAGTAAGATATTGAAAAGGTGAGAAGTTCGGTTTTTATTGCATATATCGACGTTTCAGCCGGATTAGAGCAGTTTTACGTGTACATCTTCTCGCGTTAATATAAACAGAAAATCAAGAACATTTTAGTTATTTCTAATGAAGACATATTGTTTTTTATCATTTGTATTGGAAACAACATTGTCATATGTCTTTTATTGGAACTAAATAATACGAAACCTCGCTCTATGATTTGTAGGTAAAATCCTCAAATATGGTAAAATAGTGACTTTTTCACTTTAATCATGTAGTTTGATATTACGCAAATATATTCATTTTTTACCAATATTTCGATACTATTTCATGTAGTATCACGATATGTGATTTGGCCTTCAAATCTCAGAATTTCGCATAATATTGCATTTTAAGCAAGTTTTCTTGCATTTTGTTTCGTACGAAAAATCATCGAATTTAGCAATATTTTGACGTTTATCATCCCCTTTCCTTCATGTGATTTAAACCAAATATTATCGAATTAGGCAATAATTTGCCGTTTTCCACGTGTTTGTGAATTTTCAGCCATGGGTATTAATTCATATATATACGATAAAAATGATGTAAACACATAATTGATTACATAATAACCTTAAATACTTAATTTTCAATCATCTATTTGTTTCTCGTTAAAATACTGAGTAAGATATTGAAAAGGGGAGAAGTTCGGTTTTTATTGCATATATCGACGTTTCAGCTGCATTAGAGCGGTTTTATGTGTACATCTTCCATCGTTATTATAAACAGAAAATCAAGAACATTTTAGTTATTTCTAATGAAAACACATTGTTTTTTATCATTTGTATTGAAAACAACATTGTCAAATGTCTTTTCTTGGAACTAAATAATACGAAACCTCGCTCTATAATTTGAAGGTAAAATCCTCAAATATGGTAAAATAGTGACTTCTTCAATTTAATCATGTAGTTTGATATTACGCAAATATATTCATTTTTACCAATATTGCGATACTATTTCATGTAGTATCTCGATATGTGATTTGGCCTTCAAATCTCAGAATTTCGCATAATATTGCATTTTAGGCAAGTTTTCTTGCATTTTGTTTCGTACGAAAAATCATCGAATATAGCAAATTTTGACGTTTATCATCCACTTTTCCTTTATTTGATTTAAACAAAATATCATCGAATTAGGCAATATTTTGCCGTTTTTCCACGTTTTTGTGAATTTTCAGTCTATGGGTATTAATTCATTATATATACGATAAAAATGATGCAAACACATAATTGATTATATAATAACCTTAAATACTTCATTTTCAATCAACTATTTGTTTCTCGTTAAAATACTGAGTAAGATATTGAAAAGGGAAGAAGTTCTGTTTTTATTGCATATATCGACGATTCAGCCGGAATAGAGCGATTTTCGTGTACATCTTCCATCGGTAATATAAACGGAAAATCAAGAACATTTTAGTTAATTCCAATGAAAACACTTTGATTTTTATCATTTGAATTGGAAACAACATTGTCATATGTCTTTTCTTGGATCAAAATAATACGAAACCTCGCTCTATGATTTGAAGTTAAAATCCTCAAATATGGTTAAATAGTGACTTTTTTCACGTTTTTCATGTAGTTTGATATTCCGTAAATATATTCATTTTACAAATATTTCGATACTATTTCATGTAGTATCACGATATGTTATTTGGCCTTGAAATCTCAGAATTTCGCATAATATTGCATTTTAAGCAAGTTTTCTTGCATTTTGTTTCGTAAGAAAAATCATCGAATTTAGCAATATTTTGACGTTTATCATCCCCTTTTCCTTCATGTGATTTAAACAAAATATCATCGCAATAGGCAATATTTTGCCGTTTTCCACGTTTTTGTGAATTTTCAGTCCATGGGAATTAATATATATATATATACGATAAAAATGATGCAAACACATAATTGATTAGATAATAACCTTAAATACTTCATTTTCAATCATCTATTTGTCGTTAAAATACTGAGTAAGATATTGAAAAGGTGAGAAGTTCGGTTTTTATTGCATATATCGACGTTTCAGCCGGATTAGAGCAGTTTTACGTGTACATCTTTCCTCGTTAATATAAACAGAAAATCAAGAACATTTTAGTTATTTCTAATGAAGACATATTGTTTTTTATCATTTGTATTGGAAACAACATTGTCATATGTCTTTTATTGGAACTAAATAATACGAAACCTCGCTCTATGATTTGAAGGTAAAATCCTCAAATATGGTAAAATAGTGAATTTTTCACGTTAATCATGTAGTTTGATATTACGCAAATATATTCACTTTCACCAATATTCCGATACTATTTCATGTAGTATCACGATATGTGATTTGGCCTTCAAATCTCAGAATTTCGCATAATATTGCATTTTAAGCAAGTTTTCTTGCATTTTGTTTCGTACGAAAAATCATCGAATTTAGCAATATTTTGACGTTTATCATCCCCTTTTCCTTCATGTGATTTAAACAAAATATTATCGAATTAGGCAATAATTTGCCGTTTTCCACTATTTTGTGAATTTTCAGTCCATGGGTATTAATTCATATATATATACGATAAAAATGATGCAAACACATAATTGATTAGATAATAACCTTAAATACTTCATTTTCAATCATCTATTTGTTTCTCGTTAAAATACTGAGTAAGATATTGAAAAGGGGAGAAGTTCGGTTTTTATTGCATATATCGACGTTTCAGCCGGATTAGAGCGGTTTTACGTGTACATCTTCCATCGTTAATATAAACAGAAAATCAAGAACATTTTAGTTATTTCTAATGAAAACACATTGTTTTTTATCATTTGTATTGGAAACAACATTGTCATATGTCTTTTCTTGGAACTAAATAATACGAAACCTCGCTCTATGATTTGAAGGTAAAATCCTCAAATATGGTAAAATAGTGACTTCTTCACTTTAATCATGTAGTTTGATATTACGCAAATATATTCATTTTTACCAATATTTCGATACTATTTCATGTAGTATCACGATATGTGATTTGGCCTTCAAATCTCAGAATTTCGCAAAATATTGCATTTTAGGCAAGTTTTCTTGCATTTTGTGTCGTATGAAAAATCATCGAATTTAGCAATATTTTGTCGTTTATCATCCCCTTTTCCTTTATTTGATTTAAACAAAATATCATCGAATTAGGCAATATTTTGCCGTTTTCCACGTTTTTGTGAATTTTCAGTCCATGGGTATTAATTCATATATATACGATAAAAATGATGCAAACACATAATTGATTAGATAATAACCTTAAATACTTCATTGCAATCAACTATTTGTTTCTCGTTAAAATACTGAGTAAGATATTGAAAAGGGGAGAAGTTCTGTTTTTATTGCATATATCGATGTTTCAGTCGGAATAGAGCGGTTTTACGTGTACGTCTTCCATCGGTAATATAAACGGAAAATCAGGAACATTTTAGTTAATTCTAATGAAAACACATTTATTTTTACCATTTGTCATATGTCTTATGAAACATATGACAAATGAAACAACATTGTTACATGTCTTTTCTTGGATCTAAATAATACGAAACCTCGCTCTATGATTTGAAGGTAAAATCCTCAAATATGGTAAAATAGTTACTTTTTCACGTTAATCATGTAGTTTGATATTACGCAAATATATTCATTTTTACCAATATTTCGAAACTATTTAATGTAATATCACGATACGTGATTTGGCCTTCAAATCTCAGAATTTCGCATAATATTGCATTTTAAGCAAGTTTTCTTGCATTTTGTTTCGTACGAAAAATCATCGAAAAATCAATATTTTGACGTTTATCATCCCCTTTTCCTTTATTTGATTTAAACAAAATATCATCGAATTAGGCAATATTTTGCCGTTTTTTCACGTTTTTGTGAATTTTCAGTCTATGGGTATTAATTCATTATATATGCGATAAAAATGATGCAAACACATAATTGATTAGATAATAACCTTAAATACTTCATTTTCAATCAACTATTTGTTTCTCGTTAAAATACTGAGTAAGATATTAAAAAGGGAAGAAGTTCTGTTTTTATTGCATATATCGACGTTCCAGCCGGAATAGAGCGATTTTCGTGTACATCTTCCATCGGTAATATACACGGAAAATTAGGAACATTTTAGTTAATTCTAATGAAAACACATTGATTTTTATCATTTGTATTGGAAACAACATTGTCATATGTCTTTTCTTGGATCTAAATAATACGAAACCTCGCTCTATGATTTGAAGTTAAAATCCTCAAATATGGTAAAATAGTGACTTTTTTCACGTTTTTCATGTAGTTTAATATTACGTAAATATATTCATTTTTACCAATATTTCGATACTATTTCATGTAGTATCACGATATGTGATTTGGCCTTGAAATCTCAGAACTTCGCATAATATTGCATTTTAAGCAAGTTTTCTTGCATTTTGTTTCGTACGAAAAATCATCGAATTTAGCAATATTTTGACGTTTATCATCCCCTTTTCCTTCATGTGATTTAAACAAAATATCATGGAAATAGGCAATATTTTGCCGTTTTCCACGTTCTTGTGAATTTTCAGTCCATGGGTATTAATTCATATATATACGATAAAAATGATGCAAACACATAATTGATTAGATAATAACCTTAAATACTTCATTTTCAATCATCTATTTGTTTCACGTTAAAATACTGAGTAAGATATTGAAAAGGGGAGAAGTTCGGTTTTTATTGCATATATCGACGTTTCAGCCGGATTAGAGCGGTGTTACGTGTACATCTTCCATCGGTAATATAAACGGAAAATCAGGAACATTTTAGTTAATTCTAATGAAAACACATTGTTTTTTATCATTTGTATTGGAAACAAACATTGTCATATGTCTTTTCTTGGATCTAAATAATACGAAACCTCGCTGTATGATTTGAAGGTAAAATCCTCAAATATGGTATAATAGTAAATTTTTCACGTTAATCATGTAGTTTGATATTACGCTCATATATTCACTTTTACCAATATTCCGATACTATTTCATGTAGTATCTCGATATGTGATTTGGCCTTCAAATCTCAGAATTTCGCATAATATTGCATTTTAGGTAAGTTTTCTTGCATTTTGTTTCGCACGAAAAATCATCGAATTTAGCAAATTTTGACGTTTATCATCCCCTTTTCCTTTATTTGATTTAAACAAAATATCATCGAATTAGGTAATATTTTGCCGTTTTTCCACGTTTTTGTGAATTTTCAGTCTATGGGTATTAATTCATTATATATACGATAAAAATGATGCAAACACATAATTGATTAGATAATAATCTTAAATACTTCATTTACAATCAACTATTTGTTTCTCGTTAAAATACTGAGTAAGATATTGACAAGGGAAGAAGTTCTGTTTTTATTGCATATATCGACGTTTCAGCCGGAATAGAGCGATTTTCGTGTACATCTTCCATCGGTAATATAAACGGAAAATCAAGAACATTTTAGTTAATTCTAATGAAAACACATTGATTTTTATCATTTGTATTGGAAACAACGTTGTCATATGTCTTTTCTTGGATCTAAATAATACGAAACCTCGCTGTATGATTTGAAGGTAAAATCCTCAAATATGGTATAATAGTAAATTTTTCACGTTAATCATGTAGTTTGATATTACGCTCATATATTCACTTTTACCAATATTCCGATACTATTTCATGTAGTATCTCGATATGTGATTTGGCCTTCAAATCTCAGAATTTCGCATAATATTGCATTTTAGGCAAGTTTTCTTGCATTTTGTTTCGCACGAAAAATCATCGAATTTAGCAAATTTTGACGTTTATCATCCCCTTTTCCTTTATTTGATTTAAACAAAATATCATCGAATTAGGTAATATTTTGCCGTTTTTCCACGTTTTTGTGAATTTTCAGTCTATGGGTATTAATTCATTATATATACGATAAAAATGATGCAAACACATAATTGATTAGATAATAATCTTAAATACTTCATTTACAATCAACTATTTGTTTCTCGTTAAAATACTGAGTAAGATATTGACAAGGGAAGAAGTTCTGTTTTTATTGCATATATCGACGTTTCAGCCGGAATAGAGCGATTTTTGTGTACATCTTCCATCGGTAATATAAACGGAAAATCAGGAACATTTTAGTTAATTCCAATGAAAACACTTTGATTTTTATCATTTGTATTGGAAACAACATTGTCACATGTATTTTCTTGGAACTAAATAATACGAAACCTCGCTCTATGATTTGAAGGTAAAATCCTCAAATATGGTAAAATAGGGACTTTTTCACGTTAATCATGTAGTTTGATATTACGCAAATATATTCATTTATACCAATATTTCGAAACTATTTAATGTAATATCACGATACGTGATTTGGCCTTCAAATCTCAGAATTTCGCATAATATTGCATTTTAGGCAAGTTTTCTTGCATTTTGTTTCGTACGAAAAATCATCGAAAAATCAATATTTTGACGTTTATCATCCCCTTTTCCTTTATTTGATTTAAACAAAATATCATCGAATTAGGCAATATTTTGCCGTTTTTCCACGTTTTTGTGAATTTTCTGTCTATGGGTATTAATTCATTATATATGCGATAAAAATTATGCAAACACATAATTGATTAGATAATAACCTTTAATACTTCATTTTCAATCAACTATTTGTTTCTCGTTAAAATACTGAGTAAGATATTGAAAAGGGAAGAAGTTCTGTTTTTATTGCATATATCGACGTTCCAGCCGGAATAGAGCGATTTTCGTGTACATCTTCCATCGGTAATATACACGGAAAAACAGGAACATTTTAGTTAATTCTAATGAAAACACATTCATTTTTATCATTTGTATTGGAAACAACATTGTCATATGTCTTTTCTTGGATCAAAATAATACGAAACCTCGCTCTATGATTTGAAGTTAAAATCCTCAAATATGGTTAAATAGTGACTTTTTCACGTTTTTCATGTAGTTTGATATTACGTAAATATATTCATTTTTACCAATATTTCGATACTATTTCATGTAGTATCACGATATGTAATTTGGCCTTGAAATCTCAGAATTTCGCATAATATTGCATTTTAAGCAAGTTTTCTTGCATTTTGTTTCGTACGAAAAATCATCGAATTTAGCAATATTTTGACGTTTATCATCCCCTTTTCCTTTATTTGATTTAAACAAAATATCATCGAATTAGGCAATATTTTGCCGTTTTCCACGTTTTTGTGAATTTTCAGTCCATGGGTATTAATTCATATATATACGATAAAAATGATGTAAACACATAATTGATTAGATAATAACCTTAAATACTTCATTGCAATCACCTATTTGTTTCACGTTAAAATACTGAGTAAGATATTGAAAAGGGGAGAAGTTCGGTTTTTATTGCATATATCGACGTTTCAGCCGGATTAGAGCGGTTTTACGTGTACATCTTCCATCGGTAATATAAACGGAAAATCAGGAACATTTTAGTTAATTCTAATGAAAACACATTGGTTTTATCATTTGTATTGGAAACAAACATTGTCATATGTCTTTTCTTGGAACTAAATAATACGAAACCTCGCTCTATGATTTGAAGGTAAAATCCTCAAATATGGTAAAATAGTGACTTTTTCACGTTAATCATGTAGTTTGATATTACGCATATATATTCATTTTTACCAATATTTCGATACTATTTCATGTAGTATTCCGATACGTGATTTGGCCTTGAAATCTCAGAATTTCGCATAATATTGCATTTTAAGCAAGTTTTCTTGCATTTTGTTTCGTAAAAAAAATCATCGAATTTAGCAATATTTTGACGTTTATCATCCCCTTTTCCTTCATGTGATTTAAACAAAATATCATCGCAATAGGCAATATTTTGCCGTTTTCCACGTTTTAGTGAATTTTCAGTCCATAGGTATTAATTCATATATATACGATAAAAATAATGCAAACACATAATTGATTAGATAATAACCTTAAATACTTCATTTTCAATCATCTATTTGTTTGTCGTTAAAATACTGAGTAAGATATTGAAAAGGTGAGAAGTTCGGTTTTTATTGCATATATCGACGTTTCAGCCGGATTAGAGCAGTTTTACGTGTACATCTTCCCTCGTTAATATAAACAGAAAATCAAGAACATTTTAGTTATTTCTAATGAAGACATATTGTTTTTTATCATTTGTATTGGAAACAACATTGTCATATGTCTTTTCTTGGAACTAAATAATACGAAACCTCGCTCTAAGATTTGAAGGTAAAATCCTCAAATATTGTAAAATAGTGACTTTTTCACTTTAATCATGTAGTTTGATATTACGCAAATATATTTATTTTTACCAATATTTCGATACTATTTCATGTAGTATCACGATATGTGATTTGGCCTTCAAATCTCAGAATTTCGCATAATATTGCATTTTAAGCAAGTTTTCTTGCATTTTGTTTCGTACGAAAAATCATCGAATTTAGCAATATTTTGACGTTTATCATCCCCTTTTCCTTTATTTGATTTAAACAAAATATCATCGAATTAGGCAATATTTTGCCGTTTTTCCACGTTTTTGTGAATTTTCAGTCCATGGGTATTAATTCATTATATATACGATAAAAATTATACAAACACATAATTGATTAGATAATAACCTTAAATACTTCATTTTCAATCAATTATTTGTTTCTCGTTAAAATACTGAGTAAGATATTGAAAAGGGGAAAAGTTCTGTTTTTATTGCATACATCGACGTTTCAGCCTGAATAGAGCGATTTTCGTGTACATCTTCCATCGGTAATATAAACGGAAAATCAGGAACATTTTAGTTAATTCTAATGAAAACACATTGATTTTTATCATTTGTATTGGAAACAACATTGTCATATGTCTTTTCTTGGATCTAAATAATACGAAACCTCGCTCTATGATTTGAAGGTAAAATCCTCAAATATGGTAAAATAGTGACTTTTTCACGTTAATCATGTAGTTTGATATTACGCATATATATTCATTTTTACCAATATTTCGATACTATTTCATGTAGTATCACGATACGTGATTTGGCCTTCAAATCTCAGAATTTCGCATAATATTGCATTTTAAGCAAGTTTTCTTGCATTTTGTTTCGTACGAAAAATCATCGAAAAATCAATATTTTGACGTTTATCATCCCCTTTTCCTTCATGTGATTTAAACAAAATATCATCGCAATAGGCAATATTTTGCCGTTTTCCACGTTTTTGTGAATTTTCAGTCCATGGGTATTAATTCATATATATACAATAAAAATGATGCAAACACATAATTGATTAGATAATAACCTTAAATACTTAATTTTCAATCATCTATTTGTTTGTCGTTAAAATACTGAGTAAGATATTGAAAAGGTGAGAAGTTCGGTTTTTATTGCATATATCGACGTTTCAGCCGGATTAGAGCAGTTTTACGTGTACATCTTCTCGCGTTAATATAAACAGAAAATCAAGAACATTTTAGTTATTTCTAATGAAGACATATTGTTTTTTATCATTTGTATTGGAAACAACATTGTCATATGTCTTTTATTGGAACTAAATAATACGAAACCTCGCTCTATGATTTGTAGGTAAAATCCTCAAATATGGTAAAATAGTGACTTTTTCACTTTAATCATGTAGTTTGATATTACGCAAATATATTCATTTTTTACCAATATTTCGATACTATTTCATGTAGTATCACGATATGTGATTTGGCCTTCAAATCTCAGAATTTCGCATAATATTGCATTTTAAGCAAGTTTTCTTGCATTTTGTTTCGTACGAAAAATCATCGAATTTAGCAATATTTTGACGTTTATCATCCCCTTTCCTTCATGTGATTTAAACCAAATATTATCGAATTAGGCAATAATTTGCCGTTTTCCACGTGTTTGTGAATTTTCAGCCATGGGTATTAATTCATATATATACGATAAAAATGATGTAAACACATAATTGATTACATAATAACCTTAAATACTTAATTTTCAATCATCTATTTGTTTCTCGTTAAAATACTGAGTAAGATATTGAAAAGGGGAGAAGTTCGGTTTTTATTGCATATATCGACGTTTCAGCTGCATTAGAGCGGTTTTATGTGTACATCTTCCATCGTTATTATAAACAGAAAATCAAGAACATTTTAGTTATTTCTAATGAAAACACATTGTTTTTTATCATTTGTATTGAAAACAACATTGTCAAATGTCTTTTCTTGGAACTAAATAATACGAAACCTCGCTCTATAATTTGAAGGTAAAATCCTCAAATATGGTAAAATAGTGACTTCTTCAATTTAATCATGTAGTTTGATATTACGCAAATATATTCATTTTTACCAATATTGCGATACTATTTCATGTAGTATCTCGATATGTGATTTGGCCTTCAAATCTCAGAATTTCGCATAATATTGCATTTTAGGCAAGTTTTCTTGCATTTTGTTTCGTACGAAAAATCATCGAATATAGCAAATTTTGACGTTTATCATCCCCTTTTCCTTTATTTGATTTAAACAAAATATCATCGAATTAGGCAATATTTTGCCGTTTTTCCACGTTTTTGTGAATTTTCAGTCTATGGGTATTAATTCATTATATATACGATAAAAATGATGCAAACACATAATTGATTATATAATAACCTTAAATACTTCATTTTCAATCAACTATTTGTTTCTCGTTAAAATACTGAGTAAGATATTGAAAAGGGAAGAAGTTCTGTTTTTATTGCATATATCGACGATTCAGCCGGAATAGAGCGATTTTCGTGTACATCTTCCATCGGTAATATAAACGGAAAATCAAGAACATTTTAGTTAATTCCAATGAAAACACTTTGATTTTTATCATTTGAATTGGAAACAACATTGTCATATGTCTTTTCTTGGATCAAAATAATACGAAACCTCGCTCTATGATTTGAAGTTAAAATCCTCAAATATGGTTAAATAGTGACTTTTTTCACGTTTTTCATGTAGTTTGATATTCCGTAAATATATTCATTTTACAAATATTTCGATACTATTTCATGTAGTATCACGATATGTTATTTGGCCTTGAAATCTCAGAATTTCGCATAATATTGCATTTTAAGCAAGTTTTCTTGCATTTTGTTTCGTAAGAAAAATCATCGAATTTAGCAATATTTTGACGTTTATCATCCCCTTTTCCTTCATGTGATTTAAACAAAATATCATCGCAATAGGCAATATTTTGCCGTTTTCCACGTTTTTGTGAATTTTCAGTCCATGGGTATTAATATATATATATATACGATAAAAATGATGCAAACACATAATTGATTAGATAATAACCTTAAATACTTCATTTTCAATCATCTATTTGTCGTTAAAATACTGAGTAAGATATTGAAAAGGTGAGAAGTTCGGTTTTTATTGCATATATCGACGTTTCAGCCGGATTAGAGCAGTTTTACGTGTACATCTTTCCTCGTTAATATAAACAGAAAATCAAGAACATTTTAGTTATTTCTAATGAAGACATATTGTTTTTTATCATTTGTATTGGAAACAACATTGTCATATGTCTTTTATTGGAACTAAATAATACGAAACCTCGCTCTATGATTTGAAGGTAAAATCCTCAAATATGGTAAAATAGTGAATTTTTCACGTTAATCATGTAGTTTGATATTACGCAAATATATTCACTTTCACCAATATTCCGATACTATTTCATGTAGTATCACGATATGTGATTTGGCCTTCAAATCTCAGAATTTCGCATAATATTGCATTTTAAGCAAGTTTTCTTGCATTTTGTTTCGTACGAAAAATCATCGAATTTAGCAATATTTTGACGTTTATCATCCCCTTTTCCTTCATGTGATTTAAACAAAATATTATCGAATTAGGCAATAATTTGCCGTTTTCCACTATTTTGTGAATTTTCAGTCCATGGGTATTAATTCATATATATATACGATAAAAATGATGCAAACACATAATTGATTAGATAATAACCTTAAATACTTCATTTTCAATCATCTATTTGTTTCTCGTTAAAATACTGAGTAAGATATTGAAAAGGGGAGAAGTTCGGTTTTTATTGCATATATCGACGTTTCAGCCGGATTAGAGCGGTTTTACGTGTACATCTTCCATCGTTAATATAAACAGAAAATCAAGAACATTTTAGTTATTTCTAATGAAAACACATTGTTTTTTATCATTTGTATTGGAAACAACATTGTCATATGTCTTTTCTTGGAACTAAATAATACGAAACCTCGCTCTATGATTTGAAGGTAAAATCCTCAAATATGGTAAAATAGTGACTTCTTCACTTTAATCATGTAGTTTGATATTACGCAAATATATTCATTTTTACCAATATTTCGATACTATTTCATGTAGTATCACGATATGTGATTTGGCCTTCAAATCTCAGAATTTCGCAAAATATTGCATTTTAGGCAAGTTTTCTTGCATTTTGTGTCGTATGAAAAATCATCGAATTTAGCAATATTTTGTCGTTTATCATCCCCTTTTCCTTTATTTGATTTAAACAAAATATCATCGAATTAGGCAATATTTTGCCGTTTTCCACGTTTTTGTGAATTTTCAGTCCATGGGTATTAATTCATATATATATGATAAAAATGATGCAAACACATAATTGATTAGATAATAACCTTAAATACTTCATTGCAATCAACTATTTGTTTCTCGTTATAATACTGAGTAAGATATTGAAAAGGGGAGAAGTTCTGTTTTTATTGCATATATCGATGTTTCAGTCGGAATAGAGCGGTTTTACGTGTACGTCTTCCATCGGTAATATAAACGGAAAATCAGGAACATTTTAGTTAATTCTAATGAAAACACATTTATTTTTACCATTTGTCATATGTCTTATGAAACATATGACAAATGAAACAACATTGTCACATGTCTTTTCTTGGATCTAAATAATACGAAACCTCGCTCTATGATTTGAAGGTAAAATCCTCAAATATGGTAAAATAGTTACTTTTTCACGTTAATCATGTAGTTTGATATTACGCAAATATATTCATTTTTACCAATATTTCGAAACTATTTAATGTAATATCACGATACGTGATTTGGCCTTCAAATCTCAGAATTTCGCATAATATTGCATTTTAAGCAAGTTTTCTTGCATTTTGTTTCGTACGAAAAATCATCGAAAAATCAATATTTTGACGTTTATCATCCCCTTTTCCTTTATTTGATTTAAACAAAATATCATCGAATTAGGCAATATTTTGCCGTTTTTTCACGTTTTTGTGAATTTTCAGTCTATGGGTATTAATTCATTATATATGCGATAAAAATGATGCAAACACATAATTGATTAGATAATAACCTTAAATACTTCATTTTCAATCAACTATTTGTTTCTCGTTAAAATACTGAGTAAGATATTAAAAAGGGAAGAAGTTCTGTTTTTATTGCATATATCGACGTTCCAGCCGGAATAGAGCGATTTTCGTGTACATCTTCCATCGGTAATATACACGGAAAATTAGGAACATTTTAGTTAATTCTAATGAAAACACATTGATTTTTATCATTTGTATTGGAAACAACATTGTCATATGTCTTTTCTTGGATCTAAATAATACGAAACCTCGCTCTATGATTTGAAGGTAAAATCCTCAAATATGGTATAATAGTAAATTTTTCACGTTAATCATGTAGTTTGATATTACGCTCATATATTCACTTTTACCAATATTCCGATACTATTTCATGTAGTATCTCGATATGTGATTTGGCCTTCAAATCTCAGAATTTCGCATAATATTGCATTTTAGGCAAGTTTTCTTGCATTTTGTTTCGTACGAAAAATCATCGAATTTAGCAAATTTTGACGTTTATCATCCCCTTTTCCTTTATTTGATTTAAACAAAATATCATCGAATTAGGCAATATTTTGCCGTTTTTCCACGTTTTTGTGAATTTTCAGTCTATGGGTATTAATTCATTATATATACGATAAAAATGATGCAAACACATAATTGATTAGATAATAACCTTAAATACTTCATTTTCAATCAACTATTTGTTTCTCGTTAAAATACTGAGTAAGATATTGACAAGGGAAGAAGTTCTGTTTTTATTGCATATATCGACGTTTCAGCCGGAATAGAGCGATTTTCGTGTACATCTTCCATCGGTAATATAAACGGAAAATCAAGAACATTTTAGTTAATTCTAATGAAAACACATTGTTTTTTATCATTTGTATTGGAAACAACATTGTCATATGTCTTTTCTTGGAACTAAATAATACGAAACCTCGCTCTATGATTTGAAGGTAAAATCCTCAAATATGGTAAAATAGTGACTTTTTCACTTTAATCATGTAGTTTGATATTACGCAAATATATTTATTTTTACCAATATTTCGATACTATTTCATGTAGTATCACGATATGTGATTTGGCCTTCAAATCTCAGAATTTCGCATAATATTGCATTTTAAGCAAGTTTTCTTGCATTTTGTTTCGTACGAAAAATCATCGAATTTAGCAATATTTTGACGTTTATCATCCCCTTTTCCTTTATTTGATTTAAACAAAATATCATCGCAATAGGCAATATTTTGCCGTTTTCCACGTTTTTGTGAATTTTCAGTCCATGGGTATTAATTCATATATATACGATAAAAATGATGCAAACACATAATTGATTAGATAATAACCTTAAATACTTCATTTTCAATCAATTATTTGTTTCTCGTTAAAATACTGAGTAAGATATTGAAGAGGGGAAAAGTTCTGTTTTTATTGCATACATCGACGTTTCAGCCGGAATAGAGCGATTTTCGTGTACATCTTCCATCGGTAATATAAACTGAAAATCAGGAACATTTTAGTTAATTCTAATGAAAACACATTGATTTTTATCATTTGTATTGGAAACAACGTTGTCATATGTCTTTTCTTGGATCTAAATAATACGAAACCTCGCTCTATGATTTGAAGGTAAAATCCTCAAATATGGTATAATAGTAAATTTTTCACGTTAATCATGTAGTTTGATATTACGCTCATATATTCACTTTTACCAATATTCCGATACTATTTCATGTAGTATCTCGATATGTGATTTGGCCTTCAAATCTCAGAATTTCGCATAATATTGCATTTTAGGCAAGTTTTCTTGCATTTTGTTTTGTACGAAAAATCATCGAATTTAGCAAATTTTGACGTTTATCATCCCCTTTTCCTTTATTTGATTTAAACAAAATATCATCGAATTAGGCAATATTTTGCCGTTTTTCCACGTTTTTGTGAATTTTCAGTCTATGGGTATTAATTCATTATATATACGATAAAAATGATGCAAACACATAATTGATTAGATAATAATCTTAAATACTTCATTTTCAATCAACTATTTGTTTCTCGTTAAAATACTGAGTAAGATATTGAAAAGGGAAGAAGTTCTGTTTTTATTGCATATATCGACGTTTCAGCCGGAATAGAGCGATTTTCGTGTACATCTTCCATCGGTAATATAAACGGAAAATCAGGAACATTTTAGTTAATTCCAATGAAAACACTTTGATTTTTATCATTTGTATTGGAAACAACATTGTCATATGTCTTTTCTTGGATCAAAATAATACGAAACCTCGCTCTATGATTTGAAGTTAAAATCCTCAAATATGGTTAAATAGTGACTTTTTCACGTTTTTCATGTAGTTTGATATTACGTATATATATTCATTTTACCAATATTTCGATACTATTTCATGTAGTATCACGATATGTTATTTGGCCTTGAAATCTCAGAATTTCGCATAATATTGCATTTTAAGCAAGTTTTCTTGTATTTTGTTTCGTAAGAAAAATCATCGAATTTAGCAATATTTTGACGTTTATCATCCCCTTTTCCTTCATGTGATTTAAACAAAATATCATCGCAATAGGCAATATTTTGCCGTTTTCCACGTTTTTGTGAATTTTCAGTCCATGGGTATTAATTCATATATATACGATAAAAATGATGCAAACACATAATTGATTAGATAATAACCTTAAATACTTCATTTTCAATCATCTATTTGTTTGTCGTTGAAATACTGAGTAAGATATTGAAAAGGTGAGAAGTTCGGTTTTTATTGCATATATCGACGTTTCAGCCGGATTAGAGCAGTTTTACGTGTACATCTTCCCTCGTTAATATAAACAGAAAATCAAGAACATTTTAGTTATTTCTAATGAAGACATATTGTTTTTTATCATTTGTATTGGAAACAACATTGTCATATGTCTTTTATTGGAACTAAATAATACGAAACCTCGCTCTATGATCTGAAGGTAAAATCCTCAAATATGGTAAAATAGTGACTTTTTCACTTTAATCATGTAGTTTGATATTACGCAAATATATTCATTTTTACCAATATTTCGATACTATTTCATGTAGTATCACGATATGTGATTTGGCCTTCAAATCTCAGAATTTCGCATAATATTGCATTTTAGGCAAGTTTTCTTGCATTTTGTTTTGTACGAAAAATCATCGAATTTAGCAAATTTTGACGTTTATCATCCCCTTTTCCTTTATTTGATTTAAACAAAATATCATCGAATTAGGCAATATTTTGCCGTTTTTCCACGTTTTTGTGAATTTTCAGTCTATGGGTATTAATTCATTATATATACGATAAAAATGATGCAAACACATAATTGATTAGATAATAATCTTAAATACTTCATTTTCAATCAACTATTTGTTTCTCGTTAAAATACTGAGTAAGATATTGAAAAGGGAAGAAGTTCTGTTTTTATTGCATATATCGACGTTTCAGCCGGAATAGAGCGATTTTCGTGTACATCTTCCATCGGTAATATAAACGGAAAATCAGGAACATTTTAGTTAATTCCAATGAAAACACTTTGATTTTTATCATTTGTATTGGAAACAACATTGTCATATGTCTTTTCTTGGATCAAAATAATACGAAACCTCGCTCTATGATTTGAAGTTAAAATCCTCAAATATGGTTAAATAGTGACTTTTTCACGTTTTTCATGTAGTTTGATATTACGTATATATATTCATTTTACCAATATTTCGATACTATTTCATGTAGTATCACGATATGTTATTTGGCCTTGAAATCTCAGAATTTCGCATAATATTGCATTTTAAGCAAGTTTTCTTGTATTTTGTTTCGTAAGAAAAATCATCGAATTTAGCAATATTTTGACGTTTATCATCCCCTTTTCCTTCATGTGATTTAAACAAAATATCATCGCAATAGGCAATATTTTGCCGTTTTCCACGTTTTTGTGAATTTTCAGTCCATGGGTATTAATTCATATATATACGATAAAAATGATGCAAACACATAATTGATTAGATAATAACCTTAAATACTTCATTTTCAATCATCTATTTGTTTGTCGTTGAAATACTGAGTAAGATATTGAAAAGGTGAGAAGTTCGGTTTTTATTGCATATATCGACGTTTCAGCCGGATTAGAGCAGTTTTACGTGTACATCTTCCCTCGTTAATATAAACAGAAAATCAAGAACATTTTAGTTATTTCTAATGAAGACATATTGTTTTTTATCATTTGTATTGGAAACAACATTGTCATATGTCTTTTATTGGAACTAAATAATACGAAACCTCGCTCTATGATCTGAAGGTAAAATCCTCAAATATGGTAAAATAGTGACTTTTTCACTTTAAACATGTAGTTTGATATTACGCAAATATATTCATTTTTACCAATATTTCGATACTATTTCATGTAGTATCACGATATGTGATTTGGCCTTCAAATCTCAGAATTTCGCATAATATTGCATTTTAAGCAAGTTTTCTTGCATTTTGTTTCGTACGAAAAATCATATAATTTAGCAATATTTTGACGTTTATCATCCCCTTTTCCTTTATTTGATTTAAACAAAATATCATCGAATTAGGCAATATTTTGCCGTTTTTCCACGTTTTTGTGAATTTTCAGTCCATGGGTATTAATTCATTATATATACGATAAAAATGATGCAAACACATAATTGATTAGATAATAACCTTAAATACTTCATTTTCAATCAACTATTTGTTTCTCGTTAAAATACTGAGTAAGATATTGAAAAGGGGAAAAGTTCTGTTTTTATTGCATATATCGACGATTCAGCCGGAATAGAGCGATTTTCGTGTACATCTTCCATCGGTAATATAAACGGAAAATCAGGAACATTTTAGTTAATTCTTATGAAAACACATTGATTTTTATCATTTGTATTGGAAACAACATTGTCATATGTCTTTTCTTGGATCTAAATAATACGAAACCTCGCTCTATAATTTGAAGGTAAAATCCTCAAATATGGTAAAATAGTGACTTTTTCACGTTAATCGTGTAGTTTGATATTACGCAAATATATTCATTTTTACCAATATTTCGATACTATTTCATGTAGTATCACGATACGTGATTTGGCCTTCAAATCTCAGAATTTCGCATAATATTGCATTTTAAGCAAGTTTTCTTGCATTTTGTTTCGTACGAAAAATCATCGAAAAATCAATATTTTGACGTTTATCATCCCCTTTTCCTTTGTTTGATTTAAACAAAATATCATCGAATTAGGCAATATTTTGCCGTTTTACCACGTTTTTGTGAATTTTCAGTCTATGGGTATTAATTCATTATATATACGATAAAAATGATGCAAACACATAATTGATTAGATAATAACCTTAAATACTTCATTTTCAATCAACTATTTGTTTCTCGTTAAAATACTGAGTAAGATATTGAAAAGGGAAGAAGTTCTGTTTTTATTGCATATATCGACGTTTCAGCCGGAATAGAGCGATTTTCGTGTACATCTTCCATCGGTAATATAAACGGAAAATCAGGAACATTTTAGTTAATTCTAATGAAAACACTTTGATTTTTATGATTTGTATTGGAAACAACATTGTCATATGTCTTTTTTTGGATCAAAATAATACGAAACCTCGCTCTATGATTTGAAGTTAAAATCCTCATATATGGTTAAATAGTGACTTTTTTCACGTTTTTCATGTAGTTTGATATTACGTAAATATATTCATTTTTACCAATATTTTGATACTATTTCATGTAGTATCACGATATGTGATTTGGCCTTGAAATCTCAGAATTTCGCATAATATTGCATTTTAAGCAAGTTTTCTTGTATTTTGTTTCGTAAGAAAAATCATCGAATTTAGCAATATTTTGACGTTTATCATCCCCTTTTCCTTCATGTGATTTAAACAAAATATCATCGCAATAGGCAATATTTTGCCGTTTTCCACGTTTTTGTGAATTTTCAGTCCATGGGTATTAATTCATATATATACGATAAAAATGATGCAAACACATAATTGATTAGATAATAACCTTAAATACTTCATTTTCAATCATCTATTTGTTTGTCGTTGAAATACTGAGTAAGATATTGAAAAGGTGAGAAGTTCGGTTTTTATTGCATATATCGACGTTTCAGCCGGATTAGAGCAGTTTTACGTGTACATCTTCCCTCGTTAATATAAACAGAAAATCAAGAACATTTTAGTTATTTCTAATGAAGACATATTGTTTTTTATCATTTGTATTGGAAACAACATTGTCATATGTCTTTTATTGGAACTAAATAATACGAAACCTTGCTCTATGATTTGAAGGTAAAATCCTCATATATGGTAAAATAGTGACTTTTTCACTTTAATCATGTAGTTTGATATTACGCAAATATATTCATTTTTACCAATATTTCGATACTATTTCATGTAGTATCACCATATGTGATTTGGCCTTCAAATCTCAGAATTTCGCATAATATTGCATTTTTAAGCAAGTTTTCTTGCATTTTGTTTCGTACGAAAAATCATATAATTTAGCAATATTTTGACGTTTATCATTCCCTTTTCCTTTATTTGATTTAAACAAAATATCATCGAATTAGGCAATATTTTGCCGTTTTTCCACGTTTTTGTGAATTTTCAGTCCATGGGTATTAATTCATTATATATACGATAAAAATGATGCAAACACATAATTGATTAGATAATAACCTTAAATACTTCATTTTCAATCAACTATTTGTTTCTCGTTAAAATACTGAGTAAGATATTGAAAAGGGGAAAAGTTCTGTTTTTATTGCATATATCGACGTTTCAGCCGGAATAGAGCGATTTTCGTGTACATCTTCCATCGGTAATATAAACGGAAAATCAGGAACATTTTAGTTAATTCTAATGAAAACACATTGATTTTTATCATTTGTATTGGAAACAACATTGTCATATGTCTTTTCTTGGATCTAAATAATACGAAACCTCGCTCTATAATTTGAAGGTAAAATCCTCAAATATGGTAAAATAGTGACTTTTTCACGTTAATCGTGTAGTTTGATATTACGCAAATATATTCATTTTTACCAATATTTCGATACTATTTCATGTAGTATCACGATACGTGATTTGGCCTTCAAATCTCAGAATTTCGCATAATATTGCATTTTAAGCAAGTTTTCTTGCATTTTGTTTCGTACGAAAAATCATCGAAAAATCAATATTTTGACGTTTATCATCCCCTTTTCCTTTGTTTGATTTAAACAAAATATCATCGAATTAGGCAATATTTTGCCGTTTTACCACGTTTTTGTGAATTTTCAGTCTATGGGTATTAATTCATTATATATACGATAAAAATGATGCAAACACATAATTGATTAGATAATAACCTTAAATACTTCATTTTCAATCAACTATTTGTTTCTCGTTAAAATACTGAGTAAGATATTGAAAAGGGAAGAAGTTCTGTTTTTATTGCATATATCGACGTTTCAGCCGGAATAGAGCGATTTTCGTGTACATCTTCCATCGGTAATATAAACGGAAAATCAGGAACATTTTAGTTAATTCTAATGAAAACACTTTGATTTTTATGATTTGTATTGGAAACAACATTGTCATATGTCTTTTTTTGGATCAAAATAATACGAAACCTCGCTCTATGATTTGAAGTTAAAATCCTCATATATGGTTAAATAGTGACTTTTTTCACGTTTTTCATGTAGTTTGATATTACGTAAATATATTCATTTTTACCAATATTTTGATACTATTTCATGTAGTATCACGATATGTGATTTGGCCTTGAAATCTCAGAATTTCGCATAATATTGCATTTTAAGCAAGTTTTCTTGCATTTTGTTTCGTTTGAAAAATCATCGAATTTAGCAATATTTTGACGTTTATCATCCCCTTTTCCTTCATGTGATTTAAACAAAATATCATCGCAATAGGCAATATTTTGCCGTTTTCCACGTTTTTGTGAATTTTCAGTCCATGGGTATTAATTCATATATATACGATAAAAATGATGCAAACACATAATTGATTAGATAATAACCTTAAATACTTCATTTTCAATCATCTATTTGTTTGTCGTTAAAATACTGAGTAAGATATTGAAAAGGTGAGAAGTTCGGTTTTTATTGCATATATCGACGTTTCAGCCGGATTAGAGCAGTTTTACGTGTACATCTTCCCTCGTTAATATAAACAGAAAATCAAGAACATTTTAGTTATTTCTAATGAAGACATATTGTTTTTTATCATTTGTATTGGAAACAACATTGTCATATGTCTTTTCTTGGAACTAAATAATACGAAACCTCGCTCTATGATTTGAAGGTAAAATCCTCAAATATGGTAAAATAGTGACTTTTTCTTTTTAATCATGTAGTTTGATATTACGCAAATATATTTATTTTTACCAATATTTCGATACTATTTCATGTAGTATCACGATATGTGATTTGGCCTTCAAATCTCAGAATTTCGCATAATATTGCATTTTAAGCAAGTTTTCTTGCATTTTGTTTCGTACGAAAAATCATCGAATTTAGCAATATTTTGACGTTTATCATCCCCTTTTCCTTTATTTGATTTAAACAAAATATCATCGCAACAGGCAATATTTTGCCGTTTTCCACGTTTTTGTGAATTTTCAGTCCATGGGTATTATTCATATATATACGATAAAAATGATGCAAACACATAATTGATTAGATAATAACCTTAAATACTTCATTTTCAATCAATTATTTGTTTCTCGTTAAAATACTGAGTAAGATATTGAAAAGGGGAAAAGTTCTGTTTTTATTGCATACATCGACGTTTCAGCCGGAATAGAGCGATTTTCGTGTACATCTTCCATCGGTAATATAAACTGAAAATCAGGAACATTTTAGTTAATTCTAATGAAAACACATTGATTTTTATCATTTGTATTGGAAACAACGTTGTCATATGTCTTTTCTTGGATCTAAATAATACGAAACCTCGCTCTATGATTTGAAGGTAAAATCCTCAAATATGGTATAATAGTAAATTTTTCACGTTAATCATGTAGTTTGATATTACGCTCATATATTCACTTTTACCAATATTCCGATACTATTTCATGTAGTATCTCGATATGTGATTTGGCCTTCAAATCTCAGAATTTCGCATAATATTGCATTTTAGGCAAGTTTTCTTGCATTTTGTTTTGTACGAAAAATCATCGAATTTAGCAAATTTTGACGTTTATCATCCCCTTTTCCTTTATTTGATTTAAACAAAATATCATCGAATTAGGCAATATTTTGCCGTTTTTCCACGTTTTTGTGAATTTTCAGTCTATGGGTATTAATTCATTATATATACGATAAAAATGATGCAAACACATAATTGATTAGATAATAATCTTAAATACTTCATTTTCAATCAACTATTTGTTTCTCGTTAAAATACTGAGTAAGATATTGAAAAGGGAAGAAGTTCTGTTTTTATTGCATATATCTACGTTTCAGCCGGAATAGAGCGATTTTCGTGTACATCTTCCATCGGTAATATAAACGGAAAATCAGGAACATTTTAGTTAATTCCAATGAAAACACTTTGATTTTTATCATTTGTATTGGAAACAACATTGTCATATGTCTTTTCTTGGATCAAAATAATACGAAACCTCGCTCTATGATTTGAAGTTAAAATCCTCAAATATGGTTAAATAGTGACTTTTTCACGTTTTTCATGTAGTTTGATATTACGTAAATATATTCATTTTACCAATATTTCGATACTATTTCATGTAGTATCACGATATGTTATTTGGCCTTGAAATCTCAGAATTTCGCATAATATTGCATTTTAAGCAAGTTTTCTTGCATTTTGTTTCGTAAGAAAAATCATCGAATTTAGCAATATTTTGACGTTTATCATCCCCTTTTCCTTCATGTGATTTAAACAAAATATCATCGCAATAGGCAATATTTTGCCGTTTTCCACGTTTTTGTGAATTTTCAGTCCATGGGTATTAATTCATTTATATGCGATAAAAATAATGCAAACACATAATTGATTAGATAATAACCTTAAATACTTCATTTTCAATCATCTATTTGTTTGTCGTTGAAATACTGAGTAAGATATTGAAAAGGTGAGAAGTTCGGTTTTTATTGCATATATCGACGTTTCAGCCGGATTAGAGCAGTTTTACGTGTACATCTTCCCTCGTTAATATAAACAGAAAATCAAGAACATTTTAGTTATTTCTAATGAAGACATATTGTTTTTTATCATTTGTATTGGAAACAACATTGTCATATGTCTTTTCTTGGAACTAAATAATACGAAACCTCGCTCTATGATTTGAAGGTAAAATCCTCAAATATGGTAAAATAGTGACTTTTTCACTTTAATCATGTAGTTTGATATTACGCAAATATATTCATTTTTACCAATATTTCGATACTATTTCATGTAGTATCACGATATGTGATTTGGCCTTCAAATCTCAGAATTTCGCATAATATTGCATTTTAAGCAAGTTTTCTTGCATTTTGTTTCGTACGAAAAATCATATAATTTAGCAATATTTTGACGTTTATCATCCCCTTTTCCTTTATTTGATTTAAACAAAATATCATCGAATTAGGCAATATTTTGCCGTTTTTCCACGTTTTTGTGAATTTTCAGTCTATGGGTATTAATTCATTATATATACGATAAAAATGATGCAAACACATAATTGATTAGATAATAACCTTAAATACTTAATTTTCAATTAACTATTTGTTTCTCGTTAAAATACTCAGTAAGATATTGAAAAGGGGAAAAGTTCTGTTTTTATTGCATATATCGACGTTTCAGCCGGAATAGAGCGATTTTCGTGTACATCTTCCATCGGTAATATAAACGGAAAATCAGGAACATTTTAGTTAATTCTAATGAAAACACATTGATTTTTATCATTTGTATTGGAAACAACATTGTCATATGTCTTTTCTTGGATCTAAATAATACGAAACCTCGCTCTATAATTTGAAGGTAAAATCCTCAAATATGGTAAAATAGTGACTTTTTCACGTTAATCGTGTAGTTTGATATTACGCAAATATATTCATTTTTACCAATATTTCGATACTATTTCATGTAGTATCACGATACGTGATTTGGCCTTCAAATCTCAGAATTTCGCATAATATTGCATTTTAAGCAAGTTTTCTTGCATTTTGTTTCGTACGAAAAATCATCGAAAAATCAATATTTTGACGTTTATCATCCCCTTTTCCTTTGTTTGATTTAAACAAAATATCATCGAATTAGGCAATATTTTGCCGTTTTACCACGTTTTTGTGAATTTTCAGTCTATGGGTATTAATTCATTATATATACGATAAAAATGATGCAAACACATAATTGATTAGATAATAACCTTAAATACTTCATTTTCAATCAACTATTTGTTTCTCGTTAAAATACTGAGTAAGATATTGCAAAGGGAAGAAGTTCTGTTTTTATTGCATATATCGACGTTTCAGCCGGAATAGAGCGATTTTCGTGTACATCTTCCATCGGTAATATAAACGGAAAATCAGGAACATTTTAGTTAATTCTAATGAAAACACTTTGATTTTTATGATTTGTATTGGAAACAACATTGTCATATGTCTTTTTTTGGATCAAAATAATACGAAACCTCGCTCTATGATTTGAAGTTAAAATCCTCATATATGGTTAAATAGTGACTTTTTTCACGTTTTTCATGTAGTTTGATATTACGTAAATATATTCATTTTTACCAATATTTTGATACTATTTCATGTAGTATCACGATATGTGATTTGGCCTTGAAATCTCAGAATTTCGCATAATATTGCATTTTAAGCAAGTTTTCTTGCATTTTGTTTCGTATGAAAAATCATCGAATTTAGCAATATTTTGACGTTTATCATCCCCTTTTCCTTCATGTGATTTAAACAAAATATCATCGCAATAGGCAATATTTTGCCGTTTTCCACGTTTTTGTGAATTTTCAGTCCATGGGTATTAATTCATATATATACGATAAAAATGATGCAAACACATAATTGATTAGATAATAACCTTAAATACTTCATTTTCAATCATCTATTTGTTTGTCGTTAAAATACTGAGTAAGATATTGAAAAGGTGAGAAGTTCGGTTTTTATTGCATATATCGACGTTTCAGCCGGATTAGAGCAGTTTTACGTGTACATCTTCCCTCGTTAATATAAATAGAAAATCAAGAACATTTTTGTTATTTCTAATGAAAACATATTGTTTTTTATCATTTGTATTGGAAACAACATTGTCATATGTCTTTTCTTGGAACTAAATAATACGAAACCTCGCTCTATGATTTGAAGGTAAAATCCTCAAATATGGTAAAATAGTGACTTTTTCACTTTAATCATGTAGTTTGATATTACGCAAATATATTCATTTTTACCAATATTTTGATACTATTTCATGTCGTATCACGATATGTGATTTGGCCTTCAAATCTCAGAATTTGGCATAATATTGCATTTTAGGGAAGTTTTCTTGCATTTTCTTTCGTACGAAAAATCATCGAATTTAGCAATATTTTGACCTTTATCATCCCCCTTTCCTTTATTTGATTTAAACAAAATATCATCGAATTAGGCAATATTTTGCCGTTTTTCCACGTTTTTGTGAATTTTCAGTCCATGGGTATTAATTCATATATATACGATAAAAATGATGCAAACATATAATTGATTAGATAATAACCTTAAATATTTCATTTTCAATCATCTATTTGTTTCTCGTTAAAATACTGAGTAAGATATTGAAAAGGGGAGAAGTTCGGTTTTTATTGCATATATCGACGTTTCAGCCGCATTAGAGCGGTTTTACGTGTACATCTTCCATCGTTAATATAAACAGAAAATCAAGAACATTTTAGTTATTTCTAATGAAAACACATTGTTTTTTATCATTTGTATTGGAAACAACATTGTCATATGTCTTTTCTTGGAGCTAAATAATACGAAACCTCGCTCTATGATTTGAAGGTAAAATCCTCAAATATGGTAAAATAGTGACTTTTTCACTTTAATCATGTAGTTTGATATTACGCAAATATATTCATTTTTACCAATATTTCGATACTATTTCATGTAGTATCACGATACGTGATTTGGCCTTCAAATCTCAGAATTTCGCATAATATTGCATTTTAAGCAAGTTTTCTTGCATTTTGTTTCGTATGAAAAATCATCGAAAAATCAATATTTTGACGTTTATCATCCCCTTTTCCTTTGTTTGATTTAAACAAAATATCATCGAATTAGGCAATATTTTGCCGTTTTACCACGTTTTTGTGAATTTTCAGTCTATGGGTATTAATTCATTATATATACGATAAAAATGATGCAAACACATAATTGATTAGATAATAACCTTAAATACTTCATTTTCAATCAACTATTTGTTTCTCGTTAAAATACTGAGTAAGATATTGAAAAGGGAAGAAGTTCTGTTTTTATTGCATATATCGACGTTTCAGCCGGAATAGAGCGATTTTCGTGTACATCTTCCATCGGTAATATAAACGGAAAATCAGGAACATTTTAGTTAATTCTAAAGAAAACACTTTGATTTTTATGATTTGTATTGGAAACAACATTGTCATATGTATTTTCTTGGATCAAAATAATACGAAACCTCGCTCTATGATTTGAAGTTAAAATCCTCAAATATGGTTAAATAGTGACTTTTTCACGTTTTTCATGTAGTTTGATATTACGTAAATATATTCATTTTACCAATATTTCGATACTATTTCATGTAGTATCACGATATGTTATTTGGCCTTGAAATCTCAGAATTTCGCATAATATTGCATTTTAAGCAAGTTTTCTTGCATTTTGTTTCGTAAGAAAAATCATCGAATTTAGCAATATTTTGACGTTTATCATCCCCTTTTCCTTCATGTGATTTAAACAAAATATCATCGCAATAGGCAATATTTTGCCGTTTTCCACGTTTTTGTGAATTTTCAGTCCATGGGTATTAATTCATATATATGCGATAAAAATGATGCAAACACATAATTGATTAGATAATAACCTTAAATACTTCATTTTCAATCATCTATTTGTTTGTCGTTGAAATACTGAGTAAGATATTGAAAAGGTGAGAAGTTCGGTTTTTATTGCATATATCGACGTTTCAGCCGGATTAGAGCAGTTTTACGTGTACATCTTCCCTCGTTAATATAAACAGAAAATCAAGAACATTTTAGTTATTTCTAATGAAGACATATTGTTTTTTATCATTTGTATTGGAAACAACATTGTCATATGTCTTTTCTTGGAACTAAATAATACGAAACCTCGCTCTATGATTTGAAGGTAAAATCCTCAAATATGGTAAAATAGTGACTTTTTCACTTTAATCATGTAGTTTGATATTACGCAAATATATTCATTTTTACCAATATTTCGATACTATTTCATGTAGTATCACGATATGTGATTTGGCCTTCAAATCTCAGAATTTCGCATAATATTGCATTTTAAGCAAGTTTTCTTGCATTTTGTTTCGTACGAAAAATCATATAATTTAGCAATATTTTGACGTTTATCATCCCCTTTTCCTTTATTTGATTTAAACAAAATATCATCGAATTAGGCAATATTTTGCCGTTTTTCCACGTTTTTGTGAATTTTCAGTCCATGGGTATTAATTCATTATATATACGATAAAAATGATGCAAACACATAATTGATTAGATAATAACCTTAAATACTTCATTTTCAATCAACTATTTGTTTCTCGTTAAAATACTGAGTAAGATATTGAAAAGGGGAAAAGTTCTGTTTTTATTGCATATATCGACGTTTCAGCCGGAATAGAGCGATTTTCGTGTACATCTTCCATCGGTAATATAAACGGAAAATCAGGAACATTTTAGTTAATTCTAATGAAAACACATTGATTTTTATCATTTGTATTGGAAACAACATTGTCATATGTCTTTTCTTGGATCTAAATAATACGAAACCTCGCTCTATAATTTGAAGGTAAAATCCTCAAATATGGTAAAATAGTGACTTTTTCACGTTAATCGTGTAGTTTGATATTACGCAAATATATTCATTTTTACCAATATTTCGATACTATTTCATGTAGTATCACGATACGTGATTTGGCCTTCAAATCTCAGAATTTCGCATAATATTGCATTTTAAGCAAGTTTTCTTGCATTTTGTTTCGTACGAAAAATCATCGAAAAATCAATATTTTGACGTTTATCATCCCCTTTTCCTTTGTTTGATTTAAACAAAATATCATCGAATTAGGCAATATTTTGCCGTTTTACCACGTTTTTGTGAATTTTCAGTCTATGGGTATTAATTCATTATATATACGATAAAAATGATGCAAACACATAATTGATTAGATAATAACCTTAAATACTTCATTTTCAATCAATTATTTGTTTCTCGTTAAAATACTGAGTAAGATATTGAAAAGGGGAAAAGTTCTGTTTTTATTGCATACATCGACGTTTCAGCCGGAATAGAGCGATTTTCGTGTACATCTTCCATCGGTAATATAAACTGAAAATCAGGAACATTTTAGTTAATTCTAATGAAAACACATTGATTTTTATCATTTGTATTGGAAACAACGTTGTCATATGTCTTTTCTTGGATCTAAATAATACGAAACCTCGCTCTATGATTTGAAGGTAAAATCCTCAAATATGGTATAATAGTAAATTTTTCACGTTAATCATGTAGTTTGATATTACGCTCATATATTCACTTTTACCAATATTCCGATACTATTTCATGTAGTATCTCGATATGTGATTTGGCCTTCAAATCTCAGAATTTCGCATAATATTGCATTTTAGGCAAGTTTTCTTGCATTTTGTTTTGTACGAAAAATCATCGAATTTAGCAAATTTTGACGTTTATCATCCCCTTTTCCTTTATTTGATTTAAACAAAATATCATCGAATTAGGCAATATTTTGCCGTTTTTCCACGTTTTTGTGAATTTTCAGTCTATGGGTATTAATTCATTATATATACGATAAAAATGATGCAAACACATAATTGATTAGATAATAATCTTAAATACTTCATTTTCAATCAACTATTTGTTTCTCGTTAAAATACTGAGTAAGATATTGAAAAGGGAAGAAGTTCTGTTTTTATTGCATATATCGACGTTTCAGCCGGAATAGAGCGATTTTCGTGTACATCTTCCATCGGTAATATAAACGGAAAATCAGGAACATTTTAGTTAATTCCAATGAAAACACTTTGATTTTTATCATTTGTATTGGAAACAACATTGTCATATGTCTTTTCTTGGATCAAAATAATACGAAACCTCGCTCTATGATTTGAAGTTAAAATCCTCAAATATGGTTAAATAGTGACTTTTTCACGTTTTTCATGTAGTTTGATATTACGTAAATATATTCATTTTACCAATATTTCGATACTATTTCATGTAGTATCACGATATGTTATTTGGCCTTGAAATCTCAGAATTTCGCATAATATTGCATTTTAAGCAAGTTTTCTTGCATTTTGTTTCGTTAGAAAAATCATCGAATTTAGCAATATTTTGACGTTTATCATCCCCTTTTCCTTCATGTGATTTAAACAAAATATCATCGCAATAGGCAATATTTTGCCGTTTTCCACGTTTTTGTGAATTTTCAGTCCATGGGTATTAATTCATTTATATGCGATAAAAATGATGCAAACACATAATTGATTAGATAATAACCTTAAATACTTCATTTTCAATCATCTATTTGTTTGTCGTTGAAATACTGAGTAAGATATTGAAAAGGTGAGAAGTTCGGTTTTTATTGCATATATCGACGTTTCAGCCGGATTAGAGCAGTTTTACGTGTACATCTTCCCTCGTTAATATAAACAGAAAATCAAGAACATTTTAGTTATTTCTAATGAAGACATATTGTTTTTTATCATTTGTATTGGAAACAACATTGTCATATGTCTTTTCTTGGAACTAAATAATACGAAACCTCGCTCTATGATTTGAAGGTAAAATCCTCAAATATGGTAAAATAGTGACTTTTTCACTTTAATCATGTAGTTTGATATTACGCAAATATATTCATTTTTACCAATATTTCGATACTATTTCATGTAGTATCACGATATGTGATTTGGCCTTCAAATCTCAGAATTTCGCATAATATTGCATTTTAAGCAAGTTTTCTTGCATTTTGTTTCGTACGAAAAATCATATAATTTAGCAATATTTTGACGTTTATCATCCCCTTTTCCTTTATTTGATTTAAACAAAATATCATCGAATTAGGCAATATTTTGCCGTTTTTCCACGTTTTTGTGAATTTTCAGTCTATGGGTATTAATTCATTATATATACGATAAAAATGATGCAAACACATAATTGATTAGATAATAACCTTAAATACTTAATTTTCAATTATCTATTTGTTTCTCGTTAAAATACTCAGTAAGATATTGAAAAGGGGAAAAGTTCTGTTTTTATTGCATATATCGACGTTTCAGCCGGAATAGAGCGATTTTCGTGTACATCTTCCATCGGTAATATAAACGGAAAATCAGGAACATTTTAGTTAATTCTAATGAAAACACATTGATTTTTATCATTTGTATTGGAAACAACATTGTCATATGTCTTTTCTTGGATCTAAATAATACGAAACCTCGCTCTATAATTTGAAGGTAAAATCCTCAAATATGGTAAAATAGTGACTTTTTCACGTTAATCGTGTAGTTTGATATTACGCAAATATATTCATTTTTACCAATATTTCGATACTATTTCATGTAGTATCACGATACGTGATTTGGCCTTCAAATCTCAGAATTTCGCATAATATTGCATTTTAAGCAAGTTTTCTTGCATTTTGTTCCGTACGAAAAATCATCGAAAAATCAATATTTTGACGTTTATCATCCTCTTTTCCTTTGTTTGATTTAAACAAAATATCATCGAATTAGGCAATATTTTGCCGTTTTACCACGTTTTTGTGAATTTTCAGTCTATGGGTATTAATTCATTATATATACGATAAAAATGATGCAAACACATAATTGATTAGATAATAACCTTAAATACTTCATTTTCAATCAATTATTTGTTTCTCGTTAAAATACTGAGTAAGATATTGAAAAGGGGAAAAGTTCTGTTTTTATTGCATACATCGACGTTTCAGCCGGAATAGAGCGATTTTCGTGTACATCTTCCATCGGTAATATAAACTGAAAATCAGGAACATTTTAGTTAATTCTAATGAAAACACATTGATTTTTATCATTTGTATTGGAAACAACGTTGTCATATGTCTTTTCTTGGATCTAAATAATACGAAACCTCGCTCTATGATTTGAAGGTAAAATCCTCAAATATGGTATAATAGTAAATTTTTCACGTTAATCATGTAGTTTGATATTACGCTCATATATTCACTTTTACCAATATTCCGATACTATTTCATGTAGTATCTCGATATGTGATTTGGCCTTCAAATCTCAGAATTTCGCATAATATTGCATTTTAGGCAAGTTTTCTTGCATTTTGTTTTGTACGAAAAATCATCGAATTTAGCAAATTTTGACGTTTATCATCCCCTTTTCCTTTATTTGATTTAAACAAAATATCATCGAATAAGGCAATATTTTGCCGTTTTTCCACGTTTTTGTGAATTTTCAGTCTATGGGTATTAATTCATTATATATACGATAAAAATGATGCAAACACATAATTGATTAGATAATAATCTTAAATACTTCATTTTCAATCAACTATTTGTTTCTCGTTAAAATACTGAGTAAGATATTGAAAAGGGAAGAAGTTCTGTTTTTATTGCATATATCGACGTTTCAGCCGGAATAGAGCGATTTTCGTGTACATCTTCCATCGGTAATATAAACGGAAAATCAGGAACATTTTAGTTAATTCCAATGAAAACACTTTGATTTTTATCATTTGTATTGGAAACAACATTGTCATATGTCTTTTCTTGGATCAAAATAATACGAAACCTCGCTCTATGATTTGAAATTAAAATCCTCAAATATGGTTAAATAGTGACTTTTTCACGTTTTTCATGTAGTTTGATATTACGTAAATATATTCATTTTACCAATATTTCGATACTATTTCATGTAGTATCACGATATGTTATTTGGCCTTGAAATCTCAGAATTTCGCATAATATTGCATTTTAAGCAAGTTTTCTTGCATTTTGTTTCGTTAGAAAAATCATCGAATTTAGCAATATTTTGACGTTTATCATCCCCTTTTCCTTCATGTGATTTAAACAAAATATCATCGCAATAGGCAATATTTTGCCGTTTTCCACGTTTTTGTGAATTTTCAGTCCATGGGTATTAATTCATTTATATGCGATAAAAATGATGCAAACACATAATTGATTAGATAATAACATTAAATACTTCATTTTCAATCATCTATTTGTTTGTCGTTGAAATACTGAGTAAGATATTGAAAAGGTGAGAAGTTCGGTTTTTATTGCATATATCGACGTTTCAGCCGGATTAGAGCAGTTTTACGTGTACATCTTCTCTCGTTAATATAAACAGAAAATCAAGAACATTTTAGTTATTTCTAATGAAGACATATTGTTTTTTATCATTTGTATTGGAAACAACATTGTCATATGTCTTTTCTTGGAACTAAATAATACGAAACCTCGCTCTATGATTTGAAGGTAAAATCCTCAAATATGGTAAAATAGTGACTTTTTCACTTTAATCATGTAGTTTGATATTACGCAAATATATTCATTTTTACCAATATTTCGATACTATTTCATGTAGTATCACGATATGTGATTTGGCCTTCAAATCTCAGAATTTCGCATAATATTGCATTTTAAGCAAGTTTTCTTGCATTTTGTTTCGTACGAAAAATCATATAATTTAGCAATATTTTGACGTTTATCATCCCCTTTTCCTTTATTTGATTTAAACAAAATATCATCGAATTAGGCAATATTTTGCCGTTTTTCCACGTTTTTGTGAATTTTCAGTCTATGGGTATTAATTCATTATATATACGATAAAAATGATGCAAACACATAATTGATTAGATAATAACCTTAAATACTTAATTTTCAATTAACTATTTGTTTCTCGTTAAAATACTCAGTAAGATATTGAAAAGGGGAAAAGTTCTGTTTTTATTGCATATATCGACGTTTCAGCCGGAATAGAGCGATTTTCGTGTACATATTCCATTGGTAATATAAACGGAAAATCAGGAACATTTTAGTTAATTCTAATGAAAACACATTGATTTTTATCATTTGTATTGGAAACAACATTGTCATATGTCTTTTCTTGGATCTAAATAATACGAAACCTCGCTCTATAATTTGAAGGTAAAATCCTCAAATATGGTAAAATAGTGACTTTTTCACGTTAATCGTGTAGTTTGATATTACGCAAATATATTCATTTTTACCAATATTTCGATACTATTTCATGTAGTATCACGATACGTGATTTGGCCTTCAAATCTCAGAATTTCGCATAATATTGCATTTTATGCAAGTTTTTTTGCATTTTGTTTCGTACGAAAAATCATCGAAAAATCAATATTTTGACGTTTATCATCCCCTTTTCCTTTGTTTGATTTAAACAAAATATCATCGAATTAGGCAATATTTTGCCGTTTTACCACGTTTTTGTGAATTTTCAGTCTATGGGTATTAATTCATTATATATACGATAAAAATGATGCAAACACATAATTGATTAGATAATAACCTTAAATACTTCATTTTCAATCAACTATTTGTTTATCGTTAAAATACTGAGTAAGATATTGAAAAGGGAAGAAGTTCTGTTTTTATTGCATATATCGACGTTTCAGCCGGAATAGAGCGATTTTCGTGTACATCTTCCATCGGTAATATAAACGGAAAATCAGGAACATTTTAGTTAATTCTAATGAAAACACTTTGATTTTTATGATTTGTATTGGAAACAACATTGTCATATGTCTTTTTTTGGATCAAAATAATACGAAACCTCGCTCTATGATTTGAAGTTAAAATCCTCATATATGGTTAAATAGTGACTTTTTTCACGTTTTTCATGTAGTTTGATATTACGTAAATATATTCATTTTTACCAATATTTTGATACTATTTCATGTAGTATCACGATATGTGATTTGGCCTTGAAATCTCAGAATTTCGCATAATATTGCATTTTAAGCAAGTTTTCTTGCATTTTGTTTCGTATGAAAAATCATCGAATTTAGCAATATTTTGACGTTTATCATCCCCTTTTCCTTCATGTGATTTAAACAAAATATCATCGCAATAGGCAATATTTTGCCGTTTTCCACGTTTTTGTGAATTTTCAGTCCATGGGTATTAATTCATATATATACGATAAAAATGATGCAAACACATAATTGATTAGATAATAACCTTAAATACTTCATTTTCAATCATCTATTTGTTTGTCGTTAAAATACTGAGTAAGATATTGAAAAGGTGAGAAGTTCGGTTTTTATTGCATATATCGACGTTTCAGCCGGATTAGAGCAGTTTTACGTGTACATCTTCCCTCGTTAATATAAATAGAAAATCAAGAACATTTTTGTTATTTCTAATGAAAACATATTGTTTTTTATCATTTGTATTGGAAACAACATTGTCATATGTCTTTTCTTGGAACTAAATAATACGAAACCTCGCTCTATGATTTGAAGGTAAAATCCTCAAATATGGTAAAATAGTGACTTTTTCACTTTAATCATGTAGTTTGATATTACGCAAATATATTCATTTTTACCAATATTTTGATACTATTTCATGTCGTATCACGATATGTGATTTGGCCTTCAAATCTCAGAATTTGGCATAATATTGCATTTTAGGGAAGTTTTCTTGCATTTTCTTTCGTACGAAAAATCATCGAATTTAGCAATATTTTGACCTTTATCATCCCCCTTTCCTTTATTTGATTTAAACAAAATATCATCGAATTAGGCAATATTTTGCCGTTTTTCCACGTTTTTGTGAATTTTCAGTCCATGGGTATTAATTCATATATATACGATAAAAATGATGCAAACATATAATTGATTAGATAATAACCTTAAATATTTCATTTTCAATCATCTATTTGTTTCTCGTTAAAATACTGAGTAAGATATTGAAAAGGGGAGAAGTTCGGTTTTTATTGCATATATCGACGTTTCAGCCGCATTAGAGCGGTTTTACGTGTACATCTTCCATCGTTAATATAAACAGAAAATCAAGAACATTTTAGTTATTTCTAATGAAAACACATTGTTTTTTATCATTTGTATTGGAAACAACATTGTCATATGTCTTTTCTTGGAACTAAATAATACGAAACCTCGCTCTATGATTTGAAGGTAAAATCCTCAAATATGGTAAAATAGTGACTTTTTCACTTTAATCATGTAGTTTGATATTACGCAAATATATTCATTTTTACCAATATTTCGATACTATTTCATGTAGTATCACGATACGTGATTTGGCCTTCAAATCTCAGAATTTCGCATAATATTGCATTTTAAGCAAGTTTTCTTGCATTTTGTTTCGTACGAAAAATCATCGAAAAATCAATATTTTGACGTTTATCATCCCCTTTTCCTTTGTTTGATTTAAACAAAATATCATCGAATTAGGCAATATTTTGCCGTTTTACCACGTTTTTGTGAATTTTCAGTCTATGGGTATTAATTCATTATATATACGATAAAAATGATGCAAACACATAATTGATTAGATAATAACCTTAAATACTTCATTTTCAATCAACTATTTGTTTCTCGTTAAAATACTGAGTAAGATATTGAAAAGGGAAGAAGTTCTGTTTTTATTGCATATATCGACGTTTCAGCCGGAATAGAGCGATTTTCGTGTACATCTTCCATCGGTAATATAAACGGAAAATCAGGAACATTTTAGTTAATTCTAAAGAAAACACTTTGATTTTTATGATTTGTATTGGAAACAACATTGTCATATGTCTTTTCTTGGAACTAAATAATACGAAACCTCGCTCTATGATTTGAAGGTAAAATCCTCAAATATGGTAAAATAGTGACTTTTTCACTTTAATCATGTAGTTTGATATTACGCAAATATATTCATTTTTACCAATATTTCGATACTATTTCATGTAGTATCACGATATGTGATTTGGCCTTCAAATCTCAGAATTTCGCATAATATTGCATTTTAAGCAAGTTTTCTTGCATTTTGTTTCGTACGAAAAATCATATAATTTAGCAATATTTTGACGTTTATCATCCCCTTTTCCTTTATTTGATTTAAACAAAATATCATCGAATTAGGCAATATTTTGCCGTTTTTCCACGTTTTTGTGAATTTTCAGTCCATGGGTATTAATTCATTATATATACGATAAAAATGATGCAAACACATAATTGATTAGATAATAACCTTAAATACTTCATTTTCAATTAACTATTTGTTTCTCGTTAAAATACTGAGTAAGATATTGAAAAGGGGAAAAGTTCTGTTTTTATTGCATATATCGACGTTTCAGCCGGAATAGAGCGATTTTCGTGTACATCTTCCATCGGTAATATAAACGGAAAATCAGGAACATTTTAGTTAATTCTAATGAAATCACATTGATTTTTATCATTTGTATTGGAAACAACATTGTCATATGTCTTTTCTTGGATCTAAATAATACGAAACCTCGCTCTATAATTTGAAGGTAAAATCCTCAAATATGGTAAAATAGTGACTTTTTTACGTTAATCGTGTAGTTTGATATTACGCAAATATATTCATTTTTACCAATATTTCGATACTATTTCATGTAGTATCACGATACGTGATTTGGCCTTCAAATCTCAGAATTTCGCATAATATTGCATTTTAAGCAAGTTTTCTTGCATTTTGTTTCGTACGAAAAATCATCGAAAAATCAATATTTTGACGTTTATCATCCCCTTTTCCTTTGTTTGATTTAAACAAAATATCATCGAATTAGGCAATATTTTGCAGTTTTACCACGTTTTTGTGAATTTTCAGTCTATGGGTATTAATTCATTATATATACGATAAAAATGATGCAAACACATAATTGATTAGATAATAACCTTAAATACTTCATTTTCAATCAACTATTTGTTTCTCGTTAAAATACTGAGTAAGATATTGAAAAGGGAAGAAGTTCTGTTTTTATTGCATATATCGACGTTTCAGCCGGAATAGAGCGATTTTCGTGTACATCTTCCATCGGTAATATAAACGGAAAATCAGGAACATTTTAGTTAATTCTAATGAAAACACTTTGATTTTTATGATTTGTATTGGAAACAACATTGGCATATGTCTTTTTTTGGATCAAAATAATACGAAACCTCGCTCTATGATTTGAAGTTAAAATCCTCATATATGGTTAAATAGTGACTTTTTTCACGTTTTTCATGTAGTTTGATATTACGTAAATATATTCATTTTTACCAATATTTTGATACTATTTCATGTAGTATCACGATATGTGATTTGGCCTTGAAATCTCAGAATTTCGCATAATATTGCATTTTAAGCAAGTTTTCTTGCATTTTGTTTCGTAAGAAAAATCATCGAATTTAGCAATATTTTGACGTTTATCATCCCCTTTTCCTTCATGTAATTTAAACAAAATATCATCGCAATAGGCAATATTTTGCCGTTTTCCACGTTTTTGTGAATTTTTAGTCCATGGGTATTAATTCATATATATACGATAAAAATGATGCAAACACATAATTGATTAGATAATAACCTTAAATACTTCATTTTCAATCATCTATTTGTTTGTCGTTAAAATTCTGAGTAAGATATTGAAAAGGTGAGAAGTTCGGTTTTTATTGCATATATCGACGTTTCAGCCGGATTAGAGCAGTTTTACGTGTACATCTTCCCTCGTTAATATAAATAGAAAATCAAGAACATTTTTGTTATTTCTAATGAAAACATATTGTTTTTTATCATTTGTATTGGAAACAACATTGTCATATGTCTTTTCTTGGAACTAAATAATACGAAACCTCGCTCTATGATTTGAAGGTAAAATCCTCAAATATGGTAAAATAGTGACTTTTTCACTTTAATCATGTAGTTTGATATTACGCAAATATATTCATTTTTACCAATATTTTGATACTATTTCATGTCGTATCACGATATGTGATTTGGCCTTCAAATCTCAGAATTTGGCATAATATTGCATTTTAGGGAAGTTTTCTTGCATTTTCTTTCGTACGAAAAATCATCGAATTTAGCAATATTTTGACCTTTATCATCCCCTTTTCCTTTATTTGATTTAAACAAAATATCATCGAATTAGGCAATATTTTGCCGTTTTTCCACGTTTTTGTGAATTTTCAGTCCATGGGTATTAATTCATATATATACGATAAAAATGATGCAAACATATAATTGATTAGATAATAACCTTATATATTTCATTTTCAATCATCTATTTGTTTCTCGTTAAAATACTGAGTAAGATATTGAAAAGGGGAGAAGTTCGGTTTTTATTGCATATATCGACGTTTCAGCCGCATTAGAGCGGTTTTACGTGTACATCTTCCATCGTTAATATAAACAGAAAATCAAGAACATTTTAGTTATTTCTAATGAAAACACATTGTTTTTTATCATTTGTATTGGAAACAACATTGTCATATGTCTTTTCTTGGAACTAAATAATACGAAACCTCGCTCTATGATTTGAAGGTAAAATCCTCAAATATGGTAAAATAGTGACTTTTTCACTTTAATCATGTAGTTTGATATTACGCAAATATATTCATTTTTACCAATATTTCGATACTATTTCATGTAGTATCACGATATGTGATTTGGCCTTCAAATCTCAGAATTTCGCATAATATTGCATTTTAAGCAAGTTTTCTTGCATTTTGTTTCGTACGAAAAATCATATAATTTAGCTATATTTTAACGTTTATCATCCCCTTTTCCTTTATTTGATTTAAACAAAATATCATCGAATTAGGCAATATTTTGCCGTTTTTCCAGGTTTTTGTGAATTTTCAGTCCATGGGTATTAATTCATTATATATACGATAAAAATGATGCAAACACATAATTGATTAGATAATAACCTTAAATACTTCATTTTCAATCAACTATTTGTTTCTCGTTAAAATACTGAGTAAGATATTGAAAAGGGGAAAAGTTCTGTTTTTATTGCATATATCGACGTTTCAGCCGGAATAGAGCGATTTTCGTGTACATCTTCCATCGGTAATATAAACGGAAAATCAGGAACATTTTAGTTAATTCTAATGAAAACACATTGATTTTTATCATTTGTATTGGAAACAACATTGTCATATGTCTTTTCTTGGATCTAAATAATACGAAACCTCGCTCTATAATTTGAAGGTAAAATCCTCAAATATGGTAAAATAGTGACTTTTTCACGTTAATCATGTAGTTTAATATTACGCAAATATATTCATTTTTACCAATATTTCGATACTATTTCATGTAGTATCACGATACGTGATTTGGCCTTCAAATCTCAGAATTTCGCATAATATTGCATTTTAAGCAAGTTTTCTTGCATTTTGTTTCGTACGAAAAATCATCGAAAAATCAATATTTTGACGTTTATCATCCCCTTTTCCTTTGTTTGATTTAAACAAAATATCATCGAATTAGGCAATATTTTGCCGTTTTACCACGTTTTTGTGAATTTTCAGTCTATGGGTATTAATTCATTATATATACGATAAAAATGATGCAAACACATAATTGATTAGATAATAACCTTAAATACTTCATTTTCAATCAACTATTTCTTTCTCGTTAAAATACTGAGTAAGATATTGAAAAGGGAAGAAGTTCTGTTTTTATTGCGTATATCGACGTTTCAGCCGGAATAGAGCGATTTTCGTGTACATCTTCCATCGGTAATATAAACGGAAAATCAGGAACATTTTAGTTAATTCTAATGAAAACACTTTGATTTTTATGATTTGTATTGGAAACAACATTGTCATATGTCTTTTTTTGGATCAAAATAATACGAAACCTCGCTCTATGATTTGAAGTTAAAATCCTCATATATGGTTAAATAGTGACTTTTTTCACGTTTTTCATGTAGTTTGATATTACGTAAATATATTCATTTTTACCAATATTTTGATACTATTTCATGTTGTATCACGATATGTGATTTGGCCTTGAAATCTCAGAATTTCGCATAATATTGCATTTTAAGCAAGTTTTCTTGCATTTTGTTTCGTAAGAAAAATCATCGAATTTAGCAATATTTTGACGTTTATCATCCCCTTTTCCTTCATGTAATTTAAACAAAATATCATCGCAATAGGCAATATTTTGCCGTTTTCCACGTTTTTGTGAATTTTCAGTCCATGGGTATTAATTCATATATATACGATAAAAATGATGCAAACATATAATTGATTAGATAATAACCTTAAATATTTCATTTTCAATCATCTATTTGTTTCTCGTTAAAATACTGAGTAAGATATTGAAAAGGGGAGAAGTTCGGTTTTTATTGCATATATCGACGTTTCAGCCGCATTAGAGCGGTTTTACGTGTACATCTTCCATCGTTAATATAAACAGAAAATCAAGAACATTTTAGTTATTTCTAATGAAAACACATTGTTTTTTATCATTTGTATTGGAAACAACATTGTCATATGTCTTTTCTTGGAACTAAATAATACGAAACCTCGCTCTATGATTTGAAGGTAAAATCCTCAAATATGGTAAAATAGTGACTTTTTCACTTTAATCATGTAGTTTGATATTACGCAAATATATTCATTTTTACCAATATTTTGATACTATTTCATGTCGTATCACGATATGTGATTTGGCCTTCAAATCTCAGAATTTGGCATAATATTGCATTTTAGGGAAGTTTTCTTGCATTTTCTTTCGTACGAAAAATCATCGAATTTAGCAATATTTTGACCTTTATCATCCCCTTTTCCTTTATTTGATTTAAACAAAATATCATCGAATTAGGCAATATTTTGCCGTTTTTCCACGTTTTTGTGAATTTTCAGTCCATGGGTATTAATTCATATATATACGATAAAAATGATGCAAACACATAATTGATTAGATAATAACCTTAAATATTTCATTTTCAATCATCTATTTGTTTCTCGTTAAAATACTGAGTAAGATATTGAAAAGGGGAGAAGTTCGGTTTTTATTGCATATATCGACGTTTCAGCCGCATTAGAGAGGTTTTACGTGTACATCTTCCATCGTTAATATAAACAGAAAATCAAGAACATTTTAGTTATTTCTAATGAAAACACATTGTTTTTTATCATTTGTATTGGAAACAACATTGTCATATGTCTTTTCTTGGAACTAAATAATACGAAACCTCGCTCTATGATTTGAAGGTAAAATCCTCAAATATGGTAAAATAGTGACTTTTTCACGTAAATCGTGTAGTTTGATAGTACGCAAATATATTCATTTTTACCAATATTTCGATACTATTTCATGTAGTATCACGATACGTGATTTGGCCTTCAAATCTCAGAATTTCGCATAATATTGCATTTTAAGCAAGTATTCTTGCATTTTGTTTCGTACGAAAAATCATCGAAAAATCAATATTTTGACGTTTATCATCCCCTTTTCCTTTGTTTGATTTAAACAAAATATCATCGAATTAGGCAATATTTTGCCGTTTTACCACGTTTTTGTGAATTTTCAGTATATGGGTATTAATTCATTATATATACGATAAAAATGATGCAAACACATAATTGATTAGATAATAACCTTAAATACTTCATTGCAATCATGTATTTCTTTCTCGTTAAAATACTGAGTAAGATATTGAAAAGGGAAGAAGTTCGGTTTTTATTGCATATATCGACGTTTCAGCGGGATTAGAGCGGTTTTAGGTGTACATCTTCCATCAGTAATATAAACGGAAAATCAGGAACATTTTAGTTAATTCTAATGAAAACACATTGTTTTTTATCATTTGTATTGGAAACAACATTAGCATATGTCTTTTCTTGGAACTAAATAATACGAAACCTCGCTCTATGATTTGAAGGTAAAATCCTCAAATATGGTAAAATAGTGACTTTTTCACGTTAATCACGTAGTTTGATATTACGCAAATATATTCATTTTTACCAATATTTAGATACTATTTCATGTAGAATCACGATACGTGATTTGGCCTTCAAATCTCAGAATTTCGCATAATATTGGATTTTAAGCAAGTTTTCTTGCATTTTGTTTCGTACGAAAAATCATCGAAAAAGCAATATTTTGACGTTTATCATCCCCTTTTCCTTTATTTGATTTAAACAAAATATCATCGAATTAGGCAATATTTTGCCGTTTTTCCACGTTTTTGTGAATTTTCAGTCTATGGGTATTAATTCATTATATATACGATAAAAATGATGCAAACACATAATTGATTAGATAATAACCTTAAATACTTCATTTTCAATCAACTATTTGTTTCTCGTTAAAATACTGAGTAAGATATTGAAAAGGGGAGAAGTTCTGTTTTTATTGCATATATCGACGTTTCAGCCGGAATAGAGCGATTTTCGTGTACATCTTCCATCGGTAATATAAACGGAAAATCAGGAACATTTTAGTTAATTCTAATGAAAACACATTGATTTTTATCATTTGTATTGGAAACAACATTGTCATAAGTCTTTTGTTGGATCAAAATAATACGAAACCTCGCTCTATGATTTGAAGTTAAAATCCTCAAATATGGTTAAATAGTGACTTTTTTTAACGTTTTTCATGTAGTTTGATATTACGTAAATATATTCATTTTTACCAATATTTCGATACTATTTCATATAGTATCACGATACGTGATTTGGCCTTCAAATCTCAGAATTTCGCATAATATTGCATTTTAAGCAAGTTTTCTTGCATTTTGTTTCGTACGAAAAATCATCGAAAAATCAATATTTTGACGTTTATCATCCCCTTTTCCTTTGTTTGATGTAAACAAAATATCATCGAATTAGGCAATATTTTGCCGTTTTACCACGTTTTTGTGAATTTTCAGTCTATGGGTATTAATTCATTATATATACGATAAAAATGATGCAAACACATAATTGATTAGATAATAACCTTAAATACTTCATTTTCAATCAACTATTTGTTTCTCGTTAAAATACTGAGTAAGATATTGAAAAGGGAAGAAGTTCTGTTTTTATTGCATATATCGACGTTTCAGCCGGAATAGAGCGATTTTCGTGTACATCTTCCATCGGTAATATAAACGGAAAATCAGGAACATTTTAGTTAATTCTAATGAAAACACTTTGATTTTTATGATTTGTATTGGAAACAACATTGTCATATGTCTTTTTTTGGATCAAAATAATACGAAACCTCGCTCTATGATTTGAAGTTAAAATCCTCATATATGGCTAAATAGTGACTTTTTTCACGTTTTTCATGTAGTTTGATATTACGTAAATATATTCATTTTTACCAATATTTCGATACTATTTCATGTAGTATCACGATATGTGATTTGGCCTTGAAATCTCAGAATTTCGCATAATATTGCATTTTAAGCAAGTTTTCTTGCATTTTGTTTCGTAAGAAAAATCATCGAATTTAGCAATATTTTGACGTTTATCATCCCCTTTTCCTTCATGTAATTTAAACAAAATATCATCGCAATAGGCACTATTTTGCCGTTTTCCACGTTTTTGTGAATTTTCAGTCCATGGGTATTAATTCATATATATACGATAAAAATGATGCAAACACATAATTGATTAGATAATAACCTTAAATACTTCATTTTCAATCATCTATTTGTTTGTCGTTAAAATTCTGAGTAAGATATTGAAAAGGTGAGAAGTTCGGTTTTTATTGCATATATCGACGTTTCAGCCGGATTAGAGCAGTTTTACGTGTACATCTTCCCTCGTTAATATAAATAGAAAATCAAGAACATTTTAGTTATTTCTAATGAAAACATATTGTTTTTTATCATTTGTATTGGAAACAACATTGTCATATGTCTTTTCTTGGAACTAAATAATACGAAACCTCGCTCTATGATTTGAAGGTAAAATCCTCAAATATGGTAAAATAGTGACTTTTTCACTTTAATCATGTAGTTTGATATTACGCAAATATATTCATTTTTACCAATATTTTGATACTATTTCATGTCGTATCACGATATGTGATTTGGCCTTCAAATCTCAGAATTTCGCATAATATTGCATTTTAGGGAAGTTTTCTTGCATTTTCTTTCGTACGAAAAATCATCGAATTTAGCAATATTTTGACCTTTATCATCCCCTTTTCCTTTATTTGATTTAAACAAAATATCATCGAATTAGGCAATATTTTGCCGTTTTTCCACGTTTTTGTGAATTTTCAGTCCATGGGTATTAATTCATATATATACGATAAAAATGATGCAAACACATAATTGATTAGATAATAACCTTAAATATTTCATTTTCAATCATCTATTTGTTTCTCGTTAAAATACTGAGTAAGATATTGAAAAGGGGAGAAGTTCGGTTTTTATTGCATATATCGACGTTTCAGCCGCATTAGAGCGGTTTTACGTGTACATCTTCCATCGTTAATATAAACAGAAAATCAAGAACATTTTAGTTATTTCTAATGAAAACACATTGTTTTTTATCATTTGTATTGGAAACAACATTGTCATATGTCTTTTCTTGGAACTAAATAATACGAAACCTCGCTCTATAATTTGAAGGTAAAATCCTCAAATATGGTAAAATAGTGACTTCTTCACTTTAATCATGTAGGTTGATATTACGCAAATATATTCATTTTTACCAATATTTCGATACTATTTCATGTAGTATCACGATATGTGATTTGGCCTTCAAATCTCAGAATTTCGCATAATATTGCCTTTTAAGCAAGTTTTCTTGCATTTTGTTTCGTACGAAAAATCATCGAATTTAGCAATATTTTGACGTTTATCATCCCTTTTTCCTTTATGTGATTTAAACAAAATATCATCGAATTAGGCAATATTTTGCCGTTTTCCACGTTTTTGTGAATTTTCAGTCCATGGGTATTAATTCATATATATATGATAAAAATGATGCAAACACATAATTGATTAGATAATAACCTTAAATACTTCATTGCAATCATGTATTTGTTTCTCGTTAAAATACTGAGTAAGATATTGAAAAGGGGAGAAGGTCGGTTTTTATTGCATATATCGACGTTTCAGCCGGATTAGAGCGGTTTTAGGTGTACATCTTCCATCAGTAATATAAACGGAAAATCAGGAACATTTTAGTTAATTCTAATGAAAACACATTGATTTTTATCATTTGTATTGGAAACAACATTGTCATAAGTCTCTTGTTGGATCAAAATAATACGAAACCTCGCTCTATGATTTGAAGTTAAAATCCTCAAATATGGTTAAATAGTGACTTTTTTCACGTTTTTCATGTAGTTTGATATTACGTAAATATATTCATTTTTACCAATATTTCGATACTATTTCATGTAGTATCACGATATGTAATTTGGCCTTGAAATCTCAGAATTTCGCATAATATTGCATTTTAAGCAAGTTTTCTTCCCAGCAAACAATTTTAGGTTGCCACAACATATCTGGAAAGTATTTGAAAGTATTGGAAACGTTTGTTTTATCGTATCAGATACGATATTGTGTGTGGACTTAAATAGGTTTCCAAAACTTATAACCAAGACATATGTATCTAACACTAATTTGAGATGTTGTGGCAACTTTACACTCCTAACATGAGTCATTCATAATCCATTCATATACCAATATGAATCTCTTATGAAAGGTTTGAACCAATAATCTGAACCCTTTTCACATCTTTGTGTGTAAAGTTAAATTTCTTGAAATTAAATTATATTTTATATTATATTATTTTCATTATATTTTATATTATATTATTATTTTCAATTTTAATATTAAAACCAATTGAAGGGTAAAAAAAATCTAATAATTTATATTTCTTTTATTATTTACTAACAATTAAAATTATTTACTAACGGGGAGAGGGGAGGCTGTACGGCGGAGAGTGGCGGCTGTGGCGGACAGTGGCGGCGGTGGCGGATAGTGGCGGCGGGCGGACAGTGGCGGCGGCGGGCGGACAGTGGCGGCGGGCGGACAGTGGCGGCGGTGGCGGATAGTGGCGGCGGGCGGACAGTGGCGGCGGTGGCGGATAGTGGCGGCGGGCGGACAGTGGCGGCGGGCGGACAGTGGCGGCGGTGGCGGATAGTGGCTGCTGTGGCGGATAGTGGCGGCGGGCGGACCGTGGCGGCTTTGGCGGCGGTGGTGGACAGTAGCGGCGGCGGTGGTGGACAGTGGCGGCGGCGGGCGGACAGTGGCGGCGGCGGGCGGACAGTGGCGGCGGCGGGCGGACAGTGGCGGCGGCGGGCGGACAGTGGTGGCGGCGGGCGGACAGTGGTGGCGGCGGGCGGACAGTGGTGGCGGCGGGCGGACAGTGGACGCGGCGGGCGGACAGTGGTGGCGGCGGGCGGACAGTGGTGGCGGCGGGCGGACAGTGGTGGCTGCGGGCGGACAGTGGTGGCGGTGGCGGACAGTGGTGGCGGTGGTGGACAGTGGTGGCGGTGGCGGATTGTGGCAGCGGGCGGACAGTGGCGGCGGGCGGAAAGTGGCGGCGGCGGTGGCGGACAGTGGCGTCGGGCGGACAGTGGCGTCGGGCGGACAGTGGCGGCGGTGGCGGATAGTGGCAGCAGGCGGACAGTGGCGGCGGGCGGACAGTGGCGGATAGTGGCGGCGGGCGGACAGTGACGGCGGTGGCGGACAGTGGTGGCGGTGGCGGACAGTGGCGGCGGTGGCGGACACTGGCGGCTGTGTCTGGCGGTGGTGGCGGGCGGTGGCGGGTGGCGGCGTCTGTGATGAGTAGCGGCGGCTGGCGGTGGTGGGTGGTGGTGGCGGCGGCGGTGGTGGTGGGTGGTGGGTGGCGGCGGCGGTGGTGGTGGGTGGTGGGTGGCGGCGGCGGTGGTGGTGGGTGGTGGGTGGCGGCGGCGGTGGTGGTGGGTGGTGGGTGGCGGCGGCGGGTGGTGGTGGGTGGTGGGTGGCGGCGACGGGTGGTGGTGGGTGGTGGGTGGCGGCGGCGGGTGGTGGTGGTGGGTGGCGGCGGCGGGTGGTGGTGGTGGGTGGTGGCGGGCGGTGGCGGCGGGCGGTGGCGGGCGGTGGCGGGCGGCGGCGGCTGTGGTGGGTGGTGACGATCGGCGGTGGGGGGGGGCTGGTGGCGGCTGGCGGTGGCGGCTTGCGGTGGCGACTGTGGCAACGGGCGGTGACGGCTGATAGCGGGCGGTGGTGGCGGCTGGTGGCAGGTGGTGGCGGCGGTGATGGGTGGTGGCGACGGCGGTGGTGGTGGGTGGTGGTGGCGGCGGCGGTGATGGGTGGTGGCGGCGGCGGCGGCTGGTGGTGGTGGGTGGTGGTGGTTGGTGGTGGTGGTGGGTGGTGGCGGCGGGTGGCGGCGGGTGGCGGTGGTGGGTGGCGGTGGCTAGTGGCGGGTGGCGGCTGGTGGTGGGTGGTGGCGGCGGGTGGTGAGTGGCGGTGGCTGGTGGCGGGTGGCGGCTGGTGGCGGGTGGTGGCGGGTGGCGGGTGGTGGCGGGTGGCGGCTGGTGGTGGGTGGTGGCGGGTGGCGGCTGGTGGTGGGTGGCGGCTGGTGGTGTGTGGTGGCGGGTGGCGGCTGGTGGTGGGTGGCGGGTGGCGGCGGGTGGTGGGTGGTGGCGGCGGGTGGTGAATGGCGGTGGTGGGTGGCGGTGGCTGGTGGCGGGTGGCGGCTGGTGGTGGGTGGTGGCGGGTGGCGGGTGGCGGTGGTGGGTGGCGGTGGCTGGTGGCGGGTGGCGGCTGGTGGTGGGTGGTGGCGGCGGGTGGTGAGTGGCGGTGGTGGGTGGCGGTGCCTGGTGGCGGGTGGCGGCTGGTGGCGGGTGGTGGCGGGTGGCGGCTGGTGGTGGGTGGTGGCGGTTGGCGGCTGGTGGTGGGTGGGTGGCGGGTGGTGGGTGGTGGCGGCGGCGGGTGGTGCGTGGCGGTGGCGGCTGGTGGTGGGTGGTGGCGGGTGGCGGCTGGTGGTGGGTGGTGGCGGGTGGCGGCTGGTGGTGGGTGGTGGCTGGTGGTGGGTGGTGGCGGGTGGTGGCTGGTGGTGGGTGGGGGCGGGTGGCGGCTGGTGGTGGGTGGTGGCGGGTGGCGGCTGGTGGCGGGTGGCGGCGGGTAGCGGCGGGTGGCAGCTGGTGGCGGCCAGCTGGGACACACCCTTCACCACTGAAGGTCTGAGTACAACTAACCATATGTCTCTCTCACCCACCAGCCCAGTGTTGCCAGCTCGCGCTCTCAAAATGTTTCTTTCAAAGATTGTATATTATCTTTGAACAACAAGTTTGATTATCAAGGAAATAATGCATATATTATTGTCACATTAATACTGTGCAATATCTTATTACATTCCTGCTAAATAATTATAATTTGAAACAGGACAAAAAATCCAACATATATATAAAAACCAACATTAGAGATCACGAGGCCTAGGCCTCGCCTGTGACCACACATCCTGCCTCCCTGGCCTGCTACTCTCTCACACCTCACACTCTTAACTCTCTCATAATCACTCTCACTCTCTTACTCTGTCACTCTTACTCTCTGTCACTCTTACTCTGTCACTCTTACTCTGTCACTCTTACTCTGTCACTCTTTCTCTGTCACTCTTACTCTGTCACTCTTACACTCTGTCACTCTTACTCTCTGTCACTCTTACTCTGTCACTCTTATTCTCTGTCACTCTTACTCACTGTCACTCTTACTCTCTATCACTCTTACTCTGTCCCCAGCAAGCAATTTTAGGTTGCCACAACATATCTGGAAAGTATTTGAAAGTATTGGAAACGTTTGTTTTATCGTATCAGATACGATATTGTGTGTGGACTTAAATAGGTTTCCAAAACTTATAACCAAGACATATGTATCTAACACTAATTTGAGATGTTGTGGCAACTTTACACTCCTAACATGAGTCATTCATAATCCATTCATATACCAATATGAATCTCTTATGAAAGGTTTGAGCCAATAATCTGAACCCTTTTCACATCTTTGTGTTTAAAGTTAAATTTCTTGAAATTAAATTATATTTTATATTATATTATTTTTATTATATTTTATATTATATTATTATTTTCAATTTAAATATTAAAACCAATTTAAGGGTAAAAAAAATCTAATAATTTATATTTCTTTTATTATTTACTAACAATTATAATTATTTACTAACGGAGAGAGGGGAGGCTGTACGGCGGAGAGTGGCGGCTGTGGCGGACAGTGGCGGCGGTGGCGGATAGTGGTGGCGGGCGGACAGTGGCGGCGGGCGGACAGTGGCGGCGGCGGGCGGACAGTGGCGGCGGCGGGCGGACAGGGGCGGCGGCGGGCGGACAGTGGCGGCGGTGGCGGATAGTGGCGGCGGGCGGACAGTGGCGGCGGACGCGGATAGTGGCGGTGGGCGGACAGTGGCGGCGGGCGGACAGTGGCGGCGGGCGGACAGTGCCGGCTGTGGCGGATAGTGGCAGCGGGCGGACCGTGGCGGCTTTGGCGGCGGTGGTGGACAGTGGCGGCGGGTGGACAGTGGCGGCGGCGGGCGGACAGTGGCGGCGGCGGGCGGACAGTGGCGGCGGCGGGCGGACAGTGGCGGCGGCGGGCGGACAGTGGCGGCGGCGGGCGGACAGTGGCGGCGGCGGGCGGACAGTGGTGGCGGCGGGCGGACAGTGGAGGCGGCGGGCGGACAGTGGTGGCGGCGGGCGGATAGTGGTGGCGGCGGGCGGACAGTGGTGGCGGCGGGCGGACAGTGGTGGCGGCGGGCGGACAGTGGTGGCGGTGGCAGACAGTGGTGGCGGTGGCAGACAGTGGTGGCGGTGGCGGACAGTGGTGGCGGTGGCGGATAGTGGCAGCGGCCGGACAGTGGCGGCGGGCGGACAGTGGATGCGGTGGCGGATAGTGGCGGCGGGTGGACAGTGGCGTCAGGCGGACAGTGGCGGCGGTGGCGGATAGTGGCGGCGGGCGGACAGTGGCGGCGGTGGCGGATAGTGGCGGTGGGCGGACAGGGCGGCGGCGGGCGGACAGTGGCGGCGGGCGGACAGTGGCGGTGGCTGGTGGCGGGTGGTGGGTGGTGGCGGGTGGTGGCTGGTGGTGGGTGGTGGCGGGTGGCGGCTGGTGGTGGGTGGTGGCGGGTGGCGGCGGTGATGGGTGGTGGCGGCGGTGGTGGTGGGTGATGGGTGGTGGCGGCGGTGGTGGTGGGTGGTGGTGGCGGCGGCGGCTGGTGGTGGTGGGTGGTGGTGGTGGGTGGTGGCGGCGGGTGGCGGTGGTGGGTGGCGGTGGCTGGTGGCGGGTGGCGGTGGCTGGTGGTGGGTGGTGGCGGCGGGTGGTGAGTGGCGGTGGTGGGTGGCGGTGGGTGGTGGCGGGTGGCGGTGGCTGGTGGTGGGTGGTGGCGGCGGGTGGTGAGTGGCGGTGGTGGGTGGCGGTGGGTGGTGGCGGGTGGCGGCTGGTGGCGGGTGGCGGCTGGTGGTGGATGGTGGCGGGTGGCGGCTGGTGGTGGGTGGTGGCGGGTGGCGGCTTGTGGTGGGTGGCGGCTGGTGATGGGTGGCGGGTGGCGGCGGGTGGCGGCTGATGGTGGGTGGCGGGTGGCGGCGGGTGGCGGCTGGTGGTGGGTGGTGGCAGGTGGCGGCTGGTGGTGGCTGGTGGCGGGTGGCGGCTGGTGGTGGGTGGTGGCGGCGGGTGGTGAGTGGCGGTGGCGGTGGCGGGTGGCGGCTGGTGGCGGGTGGTGGCGGGTGGCGGCTGGTGGCGGGTGGTGGCGGGTGGCGGCTGGTGGCGGGTGGTGGCGGGTGGCGGCTGGTGGTGGGTGGCGGGTGGCGGCGGGTGGTGGGTGGTGGCGGCGGGTGGTGAGTGGCGGTGGTGGGTGGCGGTGGCTGGTGGCGGGTGGCGGCTGGTGGTGGGTGGCGGCTGGTGGTGGGTGGTGGCGGGTGGCGGCTGGTGGTGGGTGGTGGCGGGTGGCGGCTGGTGGTGGGTGGTGGCGGGTGGCGGCGGTGATGGGTGGTGGCGGCGGTGGTGGTGGGTGATGGGTGGTGGCGGGTGGCGGCTGGTGGTGGGTGGTGGCTGGTGGTGGGTGGTGGCGGGTGGCGGCTGGTGGTGGGTGGTGGCGGGTGGCGGCTGGTGGCGGGTGGCGGCGGGTAGCGGCGGGTGGCAGCTGGTGGCGGCCAGCTGGGACACACCCTTCAACACTGAAGGTCTGAGTACAACTAACCATATGTCTCTCTCACCCACCAGCCCAGTGTTGCCAGCTCGCGCTCTCAAAATGTTTCCTTCAAAGATTGTATATTATCTTTGAACAACAAGTTTGATTATCAAGGAAATAATGCATATATTATTGTCACATTAATACTGTGCAATATCTTATTACATTCCTGCTAAGTAATTATAATTTGAAACAGGACAAAAAATCCAACATATATATAAAAACCAACATTAGAGATCACGAGGCCTAGGCCTCGCCTGTGACCACACATCCTGCCTCCCTGGCCTGCTACTCTCTCACACCTCACACTCTTAACTCTCTCATAATCACTCTCACTCTCTTACTCTGTCACTCTTACTCTCTGTCACTCTTACTCTGTCACTCTTACTCTGTCACTCTTACTCTGTCACTCTTTCTCTGTCACTCTTACTCTGTCACTCTTACACTCTGTCACTCTTACTCTCTGTCACTCTTACTCTGTCACTCTTATTCTCTGTCACTCTTACTCACTGTCACTCTTACTCTCTATCACTCTTACTCTGTCCCCAGCAAGCAATTTTAGGTTGCCACAACATATCTGGAAAGTATTTGAAAGTATTGGAAACGTTTGTTTTATCGTATCAGATACGATATTGTGTGTGGACTTAAATAGGTTTCCAAAACTTATAACCAAGACATATGTATCTAACACTAATTTGAGATGTTGTGGCAACTTTACACTCCTAACATGAGTCATTCATAATCCATTCATATACCAATATGAATCTCTTATGAAAGGTTTGAGCCAATAATCTGAACCCTTTTCACATCTTTGTGTTTAAAGTTAAATTTCTTGAAATTAAATTATATTTTATATTATATTATTTTTATTATATTTTATATTATATTATTATTTTCAATTTAAATATTAAAACCAATTTAAGGGTAAAAAAAATCTAATAATTTATATTTCTTTTATTATTTACTAACAATTATAATTATTTACTAACGGAGAGAGGGGAGGCTCTACGGCGGAGAGTGGCGGCTGTGGCGGACAGTGGCGGCGGTGGCGGATAGTGGCGGCGGGCGGACAGTGGCGGCGGGCGGACAGTGGCGGCGGCGGGCGGACAGGGGCGGCGGCGGGCGGACAGTGGCGGCGGTGGCGGATAGTGGCGGCGGGCGGACAGTGGCGGCGGACGCAGATAGTGGCGGCGGGCGGACAGTGGCGGCGGGCGGACAGTGGCGGCGGGCGGACAGTGGCGGCTGTGGCGGATAGTGGCGGCGGGCGGACCGTGTCGGCTTTGGCGGCGGTGGTGGACAGTGGCGGCGGGTGGACAGTGGCGGCGGCGGGCGGACAGTGGCGGCGGCGGGCGGACAGTGGCGGCGGCGGGCGGACAGTGGCGGCGGCGGGCGGACAGTGGCGGCGGCGGGCGGACAGTGGCGGCGGCGGGCGGACAGTGGTGGCGGCGGGCGGACAGTGGAGGCGGCGGGCGGACAGTGGTGGCGGCGGGCGGACAGTGGTGGCGGCGGGCGGACAGTGGTGGCGGCGGGCGGACAGTGGTGGCGGCGGGCGGACAGTGGTGGCGGTGGCAGACAGTGGTGGCGGTGGCGGACAGTGGTGGCGGTGGCGGATAGTGGCAGCGGCCGGACAGTGGCGGCGGGCGGACAGTGGCGGCGGTGGCGGATAGTGGCGGCGGGTGGACAGTGGCGTCGGGCGGACAGTGGCGGCGGTGGCGGATAGTGGCGGCGGGCGGACAGTGGTGGCGGTGGCGGATAGTGGCGGCGGGCGGACAGGGCGGCGGCGGGCGGACAGTGGCGGCGGGCGGACAGTGGCGGCGGGCGGACAGTGGCGGTGGCTGGTGGCGGGTGGTGGGTGGTGGCGGGTGGTGGCTGGTGGTGGGTGGTGGCGGGTGGCGGCTGGTGGTGGGTGGTGGCGGGTGGCGGCGGTGATGGGTGGTGGCGGCGGTGGTGGTGGGTGATGGGTGGTGGCGGCGGTGGTGGTGGGTGGTGGTGGTGGCGGCGGCTGGTGGTGGTGGGTGGTGGTGGTGGGTGGTGGCGGCGGGTGGCGGTGGTGGGTGGCGGTGGCTGGTGGTGGGTGGCGGTGGCTGGTGGTGGGTGGTGGCGGCGGGTGGTGAGTGGCGGTGGTGGGTGGCGGTGGGTGGTGGCGGGTGGCGGCTGGTGGCGGGTGGCGGCTGGTGGTGGGTGGTGGCGGGTGGCGGGTGGCGGCTGGTGGTGGGTGGTGGCGGGTGGCGGCTTGTGATGGGTGGCGGCTGGTGATGGGTGGCGGGTGGCGGCGGGTTACGGCTGATGGTGGGTGGCGGGTGGCGGCAGGTGGCGGCTGGTGGTGGGTGGTGGCAGGTGGCGGCTGGTGGTGGCTGGTGGCGGGTGGCGGCTGGTGGTGGGTGGTGGCGGCGGGTGGTGAGTGGCGGTGGCGGTGGCGGGTGGCGGCTGGTGGCGGGTGGTGGCGGGTGGCGGCTGGTGGCGGGTGGTGGCGGGTGGCGGCTGGTGGCGGGTGGTGGCGGGTGGCGGCTGGTGGTGGGTGGCGGGTGGCGGCGGGTGGTGGGTGGTGGCGGCGGGTGGTGAGTGGCGGTGGTGGGTGGCGGTGGCTGGTGGCGGGTGGCGGCTGGTGGTGGGTGGCGGCTGGTGGTGGGTGGTGGCGGGTGGCGGCTGGTGGTGGGTGGTGGCGGGTGGCGGCTGGTGGTGGGTGGTGGCGGGTGGCGGCGGTGATGGGTGGTGGCGGCGGTGGTGGTGGGTGATGGGTGGTGGCGGGTGGCGGCTGGTGGTGGGTGGTGGCTGGTGGTGGGTGGTGGCGGGTGGCGGCTGGTGGTGGGTGGTGGCGGGTGGCGGCTGGTGGCGGGTGGCGGCGGGTAGCGGCGGGTGGCAGCTGGTGGCGGCCAGCTGGGACACACCCTTCAACACTGAAGGTCTGAGTACAACTAACAATATGTCTCTCTCACCCACCAGCCCAGTGTTGCCAGCTCGCGCTCTCAAAATGTTTCTTTCAAAGATTGTATATTATCTTTGAACAACAAGTTTGATTATCAAGGAAATAATGCATATATTATTGTCACATTAATACTGTGCAATATCTTATTACATTCCTGCTAAATAATTATAATTTGAAACAGGACAAAAAATCCAACATATATATAAAAACCAACATTAGAGATCACGAGGCCTAGGCCTCGCCTGTGACCACACATCCTGCCTCCCTGGCCTGCTACTCTCTCACACCTCACACTCTTAACTCTCTCATAATCACTCTCACTCTCTTACTCTGTCACTCTTACTCTCTGTCACTCTTACTCTGTCACTCTTACTCTGTCACTCTTACTCTGTCACTCTTACTCTGTCACTCTTTCTCTGTCACTCTTACTCTGTCACTCTTACACTCTGTCACTCTTACTCTCTGTCACTCTTACTCTGTCACTCTTATTCTCTGTCACTCTTACTCACTGTCACTCTTACTCTCTATCACTCTTACTCTGTCGATCACTCTTACTCTCTGTCACTCTTACTCTGTCACTCTTACTCTCTATCACTCTTGTTCTGTCACTCTTACTCTGTCACTCTTACTCTCTGTCACTCTTACTCTGTCACTCTTACTCTGTCACTCTTACTCTCTGTCACTCTTACTCTCTGTCACTCTTACTCTCTGTCACTCTTACTCTCTGTCACTCTTACTCTCTGTCACTCTTACTCTTTCACTCTTACTCTCTGTCACTCTTACTCTCTGTCACTCTTACTCTCTGTCACTCTTACTCTGTCATTCTTACTCACTCTCAGTCACCCTTACCCATTCATACTCACTCTCTCACTCTTACTCTCATACTCTTACTCTCAATTACTCTTACTCTCAATTTTTCTTACTCTCAATCACTCTTACTCCCAATCACTCCTACTCCCAATCACTCCTACTCTCAATCACTCCTACTCACATTCTTACTCTTACTCCCAGTTACTCTTACTCTCAATCACTCTTATTCTCATTCTTACTCTTACTCTCACTCTTACTCTTACTCCCAATCACTCTTACTCCCAATCACTCTTACTCTCAATCACTCTTACTCTCAATCACTCTTACTCTCAATCACTCTTACTCTCATTCTTACTCTTACTCACTCTTACTCTCAATCACTCTTATTCTCATTCTTACTCCTACTCCCAATCACTCTTACTCCCAATCACTCTTACTCTCAATCACTCTTACTCCCAATCACTCTTACTCTCAATCACTCTTACTCTCAATCACTCTTACTCTCAATCACTTTTACTCTCATTCTTACTCTTACTCACTCTTACTCTCAATCACTCTTATTCTCATTCTTACTCCTACTCCCAATCACTCTTACTCCCAATCACTCTTACTCTCAATCACTCTTACTCCCAATCACTCTTACTCTCAATCACTCTTACTCTCAATCACTTTTACTCTCAATCACTCTTACTCTCAATCACTCTTACTCTCACTAACTCTCAATCACTCTTACTCTCACTCTAACTCTCAATCACTCTTACGCACTATTACTCACTCTTTCTCTCAGTCATCCTTACTCACTCTCATACTCACTCTTACTCTGTCACTCTTACTCTCTGTCACTCTTACTCTCTGTCACTCTTACTCTCTGTCACTCTTGCTCTGTCACTCTTACTCTGTCACTCTTACTCTCTGTCACTCTTACTCTCTGTCACTCTTACTCTCTATCACTCTTACTCTGTCATTCTTACTCTGTCACTCTTACTCACTCTCAGTCACCCTTACCCATTCATACTCACTCTCTCACTCTTACTCTCATACTCCTACTCTCAATTACTCTTACTCTCAATCACTCTTACTCCCAATCACTCCTACTCCCAATCACTCCTACTCTCAATCACTCCTACTCTCATTCTTACTCTTACTCCCAATCACTCTTACTCTCAATCACTCTTATTCTCATTCTTACTCTTACTCTCACTCTTACTCCCAATCACTCTTACTCCCAATCACTCTTACTCTCAATCACTCTTACTCCCAATCACTCTTACTCTCAATCACTCTTACTCTCAATCACTCTTACTCTCAATCACTCTTACTCTCAATCACTCTTACTCTCACTAACTCTCAATCACTCTTACTCTCACTCTAACTCTCAATCACTCTTACTCTCATTCTCACCCTTACTCTCAATCACTTTACTCTCACTCTTACTCATTCTGTCACCCTTACTCTCACTCTTACTCACTCTGTCACTCTTACTCTCAGTCACTCTTACTTATACTCACTCTTACTCACACTTACACACTCTCTGGCACTCTCACTCACCTTCAGTCACTCTTACTCACTCTTACCCACTCTCGCTCACTCTTACTCACTCTAGTTAATAAGAACACGCCAATATAAGACAACAAAACGTTTTCAGATTCTTTCTCACCACTTTGCAGCAACTTTTATAATTTATATAAATTATCTTAGGGAATAATACATAAATTATATATTTAAACATGATATTAGTGTTTAGTGGAATGCATAAGGAGTCAAATTGTGTTAAAAAGAGCGATTTTTAGAAAATTTGGAAAACTACTTTTTTCTGTTCATATTATAACTAAATGGATTTTAAAGGTTTCACTCAGCCAATATATATCATTCACAATTTATTAATGAATTTTACAAAAAAACACCATATATTTTATATTTAAATTTTATATTTTATATTTAAAAATTTATTTTGGGTGGTTATAGAATAGGAGCTGCCTCGTATGGGCCAATAGGCCTTCTGCAGTTACCTTTGTTCTTATGTTCTTATGTTCTTAAACATGTAAAAACTATTTGTTTTACATTTGGAAGAAAATAATTGTAGAAAAACTATTTATAATTAAACCTTTGTGTTTGGATTTTTTGAGTAAAAGTTTCTCAAAGGCTCTCCTGCACCATTCTCAATGCAAATCATTCCCACACCTATGGGAAGAGATAGGCGAACGTTGTGTAGATGATTTGTGTTTGCTGGGTCACTCTTACTCTCTGTCACTCTTACTCTGTCACTCTTACTCTCTATCACTCTTACTCTGTCACTCTTACTCTGTCACACAGTCGGTCAGGTGAAGTCACAGTGAGAGGTTGTGTTAACCGGAGCTCCTGAGTGTTGTTATATTATCATAGCAATATGGAAGTTGTAGTGAAGGACCTGGTGACTCTAGTGGGAGCCCTGAGGACAGAGTTGGACTCTCTGCGGGAGGAGGTGCGTCAGCTTAAAAAACAACGAGAAGTAACGAAGGAGGAGACCAGCAGTAAAGGGACCTAGTCTTGGAGAGTTGCGAAAGACAGGGGCCTTAAGAAGACTTTGATAAAGCCGCCTTCAAACGCCATAGCAACTTCAAATTCATTTGACGTTTTGGAGGACGAGTGCTGTGGAGAGACTGTGGATCGCGCAAAAGGGAAAGCAACGAAGAGAAAGGAAGCGCAGGCCCCTCAGAAAGTAAAGGAAGTACCTAAGCAAACATTAGTTGTGGGAGATTCCCAGATAAGGTATTTGGATAGAACGTTTTGTGCTAGAGATAGGGGGAACAGGTTAAGGGTTTGCTATCCCGGAGCTGGCATTGGTGATATTATAAACAACATGAATGATATTATGGCTGGTAATGGGAACAATCCCATTATTTGCATTAGCGTGGGAGGAAATGATGTTGGTCGAGTCAGGAGTGAGGAACTGATTCAGAGGTATAAAACAGCCATAGAGTTAGTTAGGAGCAAGGGAGGAATCCCGATCATATGTGGCATTCTTCCAAGAAAGGGAGTGGGAAATGAATGGATATCGAGGGCACTTGGTGTCAATTGCCGGCTGGAAAGATATTGCAAATCAAATGCAATATCTTTCATAGACAACTGGGAACACTTCTATGGAAGAAATGAAATGTATGCTCGTGATGGGGTGCATCTATCGAGAGCTGGGGTTGTTGCTGTTGCGAACTCGCTAGAAGAAGTGGTTAGAGGTGTTTGTTTGGGTTTAAACTGTTAGTAGATAGAGGTATGGGAATTGATTTGGAGGAAGGAGGTAATAAAAGTATGTGTTTGTGGGAGAAAGGAATTGGCAAAACGATCAGGGAAAGAGAAGGTCCGCAAAATAACAATTCACTTAGGGTATATTACACTAACAGTAGAAGTCTAAGAAATAAAATTAACGAATTAAATGCTCTTGTCTGCACAGAAAAAATAGATATTATTGCACTTACCGAAACGTGGATGAATGTAGAAAATAGAGAACTATTAGCTGAATATCAAATATATGGATTTAAACTATTTCACACAGATAGATATATTAGACGAGGAGGTGGAGTAGCCATATATGTTAGGGACAATTTGAAATGTAGTCTCAAAGAGGGAATCAAAACAGAGCCACACACAGAAACTATTTGGATTGAATTAAACGAAAAAGCTAATAATATTATAATAGGAGTAATATATAGGCCACCAAATTTAGACAGAATGGAAGCAAAGCATCTATGGGATGAAATATCTAGAGCATCTAGATCTAACAGTATTTATGTCATGGGTGACTTTAATTTTAGCGGAATAAACTGGTTGAACAAAACAGGGAATAGTGAAGCAGAAGATTTTCTAGAATTAATTGTCGATTGCTTTCTTACGCAACACATTAAGGAACCAACACGGGAAAATAATATTTTAGATTTAGTGTTAACTAACAGGGAAACGCAAATTAATGACATCGAAATAGGGAGTGAGCTAGGGAGCAGTGATCACAAAGAAATCAGATTTAGCATAGAATGGAATAGACCAGTAGGAGAAAATTCTGTTAAAGTGCCAGATTTTCGAAAAGCTGATTTTAATAGCCTAAGAAATTTTTTGGGTCAAATTGATTGGAAAGGCTTGGGTATGGGGTGTGGGCCGGTCTTGGAGCGAGACATGAACCCAGCGATAGGTGACTTAAATGGGGATTTCGATGTGGATTCAATATATAACTTATTTAAGAATATTCTAAACAAAGCACAGGAACGTAGTATACCATACAAATTGAATAGATCGTATACTAATGACCCAAAGTGGATAACAAAGAATTTGAAGAACCTTATAGGTAAAAAGAGAGCTTGGTACAAAAGGATTAAAAATGGGGAGGTCACTTTAGAACAGGAATTCGTACAACTGGTTAGAAATGTTAAAAAAGAGATAAGGAAAGCAAAAAGAAACTATGAAGTTCGCATAGCAGGGCAAGCAAAGACAAATCCTAAAGGGTTTTTTCAGTTATATCGTACTAAGACTAGGGAAAGGATAGGTCCATTAAAAACTGAGACAGGTCAAATAACAGATAGTGATGAAGAGATGAGTAGTATTTTTAATAAATATTTTGTATCTGTATTTACTAAAGAGGAACTTAACAATATGCCTTCAGCCGAACAAGTCTATGTGGGTGGGGACGAGGACAGGTTGACGAGTTTAGCAGTTACCAGGGAGGATGTTCTTAAACAAATAGTAAAACTCAAACCAAACAAATCCCCAGGGCCGGATGAAGTGTTTGCTAGGGTGCTTAAAGAATGCAAAGAGGAGCTTTGTGACCCACTGTCAACCATATTTAATAAATCAATAGAGTCAGGCAGAGTGCCAGAGTTTTGGAAAGTTGCTAATGTGATACCAGTTTTTAAGAAAGGAGATAGATCACTTGCGTCTAACTATCGACCAATTAGCCTAACGTCTATTGTGGGAAAGTTACTCGAATCTATAATAGCAAATAAAATTCGTCTTCATCTTGAAAAACATAAATTAATAATTGAGTCGCAACATGGTTTTATAAATGGCCGTTCATGTTTAACAAATTTGTTATCTTTTTATTCTAGCATTGTTGAGGCAGTTGATAGTGGTAAGGATTGCGATGTTGTATACCTTGACTTTAGCAAAGCTTTTGATACAGTGCCACATGAAAGACTGATTAAAAAAATAGAGTCTCATGGTATTGGGGGTGCTATATTAAGCTGGATTAGGGCATGGCTATACCAAAGGAAACAGAGAGTTAGTATAAATGGAATCAAGTCAGAGTGGGAAAATGTTGTAAGTGGAGTGCCTCAAGGCTCTGTCCTGGGACCTCTGTTGTTTATAATATATATAAATGATTTAGATTCAGGTTTGAGTAGCAACATTTGCAAATTTGCCGATGATACGAAAATCGGTAGGGAAATTAATTCGGAGGAGGACTCACTATCACTTCAAGTTGATCTAGATAGGGTTTTGAAATGGTCAAAGGATTGGCAGATGCAGTTTAATGCTGATAAATGTAAAGTTCTGAGGTTAGGTAATGATGATAGAGTTACAAGATACGAGCTAGATGGTGTTGTGATTGCGAAGTCGGATTGCGAAAGGGATCTGGGAGTTATGATTAGTAAAAATTTAAAACAAAAGGATCAATGCATAAATGTTCGTAATAAGGCAAATCGGACACTTGGATTTATTAATCGCAGCGTTAGTAACAAGACACCTGGTGTGGTTCTCAAGCTATATCTTGCTCTAGTTAGGCCCCATTTAGATTATGCAGTTCAGTTTTGGTCGCCATATTATAGAATGGATATAAATTCACTTGAACGTGTCCAGCGTAGGATGACTAAGTTAATTCCCCAAATTAGAAATCTTTCATATGAAGAAAGATTAACAAAGCTTAAGTTGCATTCACTGGAAAGGCGAAGAGTTAGGGGTGACATGATGGAGCTGCCTCGTATGGGCCAATAGGCCTTCTGCAGTTACCTTTGTTCTTATGTTCTTATGATAGAGGTTTACAAGTGGATGAATGGACATAACCGGGGGGATATTAATAGGGTATTAAAAGTATCAACACAGGACAGAACACGAAACAATGGATATAAATTGGATAAGTTTAGATTTAGGAAAGACTTGGGTAAATACTGGTTCAGTAACAGGGTTGTTGATTTGTGGAACCAATTGCCGCGTAACATTGTGGAGGTGGGGTCCCTCGATTGTTTCAAGCACGGGTTGGACAAGTATATGAGTGGGATTGGGTGGTTATAGAATAGGAGCTGCCTCGTATGGGCCAATAGGCCTTCTGCAGTTACCTTTGTTCTTATGTTCTTATGTTCTTATGTCACTCTTACTCTCTGTCACTCTTACTCTGTCACTCTTACTCTCTGTCACTCTTACTCTCTGTCACTCTTACTCTCTGTCACTCTTACTCTCTGTCACTCTTACTCTCTGTCACTCTTACTCTCTGTCACTCTTACTCTGTCATTCTTACTCACTCTCAGTCACCCTTACCCATTCATACTCACTCTCTCACTCTTACTCTCATACTCTTACTCTCAATTACTCTTACTCTCAATTACTCTTACTCTCAATCACTCTTACTCCCAATCACTCCTACTCCCAATCACTCCTACTCTCAATCACTCCTACTCACATTCTTACTCTTACTCCCAATCACTCTTACTCTCAATCACTCTTATTCTCATTCTTACTCTTACTCTTACTCCCAATCACTCTTACTCCCAATCACTCTTACTCTCAATCACTCTTACTCTCAATCACTCTTACTCTCAATCACTCATAAGAACATAAGAACATAAGAACAAAGGTAACTGCAGAAGGCCTATTGGCCCATACGAGGCAGCTCCTATTCTATAACCACCCAATCCCACTCATATACTTGTCCAACCCGCGCTTGAAACAATCGAGGGACCCCACCTCCACCACGTTACGCGGCAATTGGTTCCACAAATCTACAACCCTGTTACTGAACCAGTATTTACCCAAGTCTTTCCTAAATCTAAACTTATCCAATTTATACCCATTGTTTCGTGTTCTGTCCTGTGTTGATACTTTTAATACCCTATTAATATCCCCCTTGTTATGTCCATTCACCCACTTGTAAACCTCTATCATGTCGCCCCTAACTCTTCGCCTTTCCAGTGAATGCAACTTAAGCTTTGTTAATCTTTCTTCATATGAAAGATTTCTAATTTGGGGAATTAACTTAGTCATCCTACGCTGGACACGTTCAAGTGAATTTATATCCATTCTATAATATGGCGACCAAAACTGAACTGCATAATCTAAATGGGGCCTAACTAGAGCAAGATATAGCTTGAGAACCACACCAGGTGTCTTGTTACTAACGCTGCGATTAATAAATCCAAGTGTCCGATTTGCCTTATTACGAACATTTATGCATTGATCCTTTTGTTTTAAATTCTTACTAATCATAACTCCCAGATCCCTTTCGCAATCTGACTTCGCAATCACAACACCATCTAGCTCGTATCTTGTAACTCTATCATCCTTACCTAACCTCAGAACTTTACATTTATCAGCATTAAACTGCATCTGCCAATCCTTTGACCATTTCAAAACCCTATCTAGATCAACTTGAAGTGATAGTGAGTCCTCCTCCGAATTAATTTCCCTACCGATTTTCGTATCATCGGCAAATTTGCAAATGTTGCTACCCAAACCTGAATCTAAATCATTTATATATATTATAAACAACAGAGGTCCCAGGACAGAGCCTTGAGGCACTCCACTTACAACATTTTCCCACTCTGACTTGATTCCATTTATACTAACTCTCTGTTTCCTTTGGTATAGCCATGCCCTAATCCAGCTTAATATAGCACCCCCAATACCATGAGACTCTATTTTTTTAATCAGTCTTTCATGTGGCACTGTATCAAAAGCTTTGCTAAAGTCAAGGTATACAACATCGCAATCCTTACCACTATCAACTGCCTCAACAATGCTAGAATAAAAAGATAACAAATTTGTTAAACATGAACGGCCATTTATAAAACCATGTTGCGACTCAATTATTAATTTATGTTTTTCAAGATGAAGACGAATTTTATTTGCTATTATAGATTCGAGTAACTTTCCCACAATAGACGTTAGGCTAATTGGTCGATAGTTAGACGCAAGTGATCTATCTCCTTTCTTAAAAACTGGTATCACATTAGCAACTTTCCAAAACTCTGGCACTCTGCCTGACTCTATTGATTTATTAAATATGGTTGACAGTGGGTCACAAAGCTCCTCTTTGCATTCTTTAAGCACCCTAGCAAACACTTCATCCGGCCCTGGGGATTTGTTTGGTTTGAGTTTTACTATTTGTTTAAGAACATCCTCCCTGGTAACTGCTAAACTCGTCAACCTGTCCTCGTCCCCACCCACATAGACTTGTTCGGCTGAAGGCATATTGTTAAGTTCCTCTTTAGTAAATACAGATACAAAATATTTATTAAAAATACTACTCATCTCTTCATCACTATCTGTTATTTGACCTGTCTCAGTTTTTAATGGACCTATCCTTTCCCTAGTCTTAGTACGATATAACTGAAAAAACCCTTTAGGATTTGTCTTTGCTTGCCCTGCTATGCGAACTTCATAGTTTCTTTTTGCTTTCCTTATCTCTTTTTTAACATTTCTAACCAGTTGTACGAATTCCTGTTCTAAAGTGACCTCCCCATTTTTAATCCTTTTGTACCAAGCTCTCTTTTTACCTATAAGGTTCTTCAAATTCTTTGTTATCCACTTTGGGTCATTAGTATACGATCTATTCAATTTGTATGGTATACTACGTTCCTGTGCTTTGTTTAGAATATTCTTAAATAAGTTATATATTGAATCCACATCGAAATCCCCATTTAAGTCACCTATCGCTGGGTTCATGTCTCGCTCCAAGACCGGCCCACACCCCATACCCAAGCCTTTCCAATCAATTTGACCCAAAAAATTTCTTAGGCTATTAAAATCAGCTTTTCGAAAATCTGGCACTTTAACAGAATTTTCTCCTACTGGTCTATTCCATTCTATGCTAAATCTGATTTCTTTGTGATCACTGCTCCCTAGCTCACTCCCTATTTCGATGTCATTAATTTGCGTTTCCCTGTTAGTTAACACTAAATCTAAAATATTATTTTCCCGTGTTGGTTCCTTAATGTGTTGCGTAAGAAAGCAATCGTCAATTAATTCTAGAAAATCTTCTGCTTCACTATTCCCTGTTTTGTTCAACCAGTTTATTCCGCTAAAATTAAAGTCACCCATGACATAAATACTGTTAGATCTAGATGCTCTAGATATTTCATCCCATAGATGCTTTGCTTCCATTCTGTCTAAATTTGGTGGCCTATATATTACTCCTATTATAATATTATTAGCTTTTTCGTTTAATTCAATCCAAATAGTTTCTGTGTGTGGCTCTGTTTTGATTCCCTCTTTGAGACTACATTTCAAATTGTCCCTAACATATATGGCTACTCCACCTCCTCGTCTAATATATCTATCTGTGTGAAATAGTTTAAATCCATATATTTGATATTCAGCTAATAGTTCTCTATTTTCTACATTCATCCACGTTTCGGTAAGTGCAATAATATCTATTTTTTCTGTGCAGACAAGAGCATTTAATTCGTTAATTTTATTTCTTAGACTTCTACTGTTAGTGTAATATACCCTAAGTGAATTGTTATTTTGCGGATCTTCTCTTTCCCTGGTCGTTTTGCCAATTCCTTTCTCCCACAAACACATACTTTTATTACCTCCTTCCTCCAAATCAATTCCCATACCACTATCTACTAACAGTTTAAACCCAAACAAACACCTCTAACCACTTCTTCTAACGAGTTCGCAACAGCAACAACCCCAGCTCTCGATAGATGCACCCCATCACGAGCATACATTTCATTTTTTCCATAGAAGTGTTCCCAGTTGTCTATGAAAGATATTGCATTTGATTTGCAATATCTTTCCAGCCGGCAATTGACACCAAGTGCCCTCGATATCCATTCATTTCCCACTCCCTTTCTTGGAAGAATGCCACATATGATCGGGATTCCTCCCTTGCTCCTAACTAACTCTATGGCTGTTTTATACCTCTGAATCAGTTCCTCACTCCTAACTCGACCAACATCATTTCCTCCCACGCTAATGCAAATAATGGGATTGTTCCCATTACCAGCCATAATATCATTCATGTTGTTTATAATATCACCAATGCCAGCTCCGGGATAGCAAACCCTTAACCTGTTCCCCCTATCTCTAGCACAAAACGTTCTATCCAAATACCTTATCTGGGAATCTCCCACAACTAATGTTTGCTTAGGTACTTCCTTTACCCTCTGAGGGGCCTGCGCTTCCTTTCTCTTCGTTGCTTTCCCTTTTGCGCGATCCACAGTCTCTCCACAGCACTCGTCCTCCAAAACGTCAAATGAATTAGAGGTTGCTATGGCGTTTGAAGGCGGCTTTATCAAAGTCTTCTTAAGGCCCCTGTCTTTCACAACTCTCCAAGACTTATAATAGGAGTAATATATAGGCCACCAAATTTAGACAGAATGGAAGCAAAGCATCTATGGGATGAAATATCTAGAGCATCTAGATCTAACAGTATTTATGTCATGGGTGACTTTAATTTTAGCGGAATAAACTGGTTGAACAAAACAGGGAATAGTGAAGCAGAAGATTTTCTAGAATTAATTGACGATTGCTTTCTTACGCAACACATTAAGGAACCAACACGGGAAAATAATATTTTAGATTTAGTGTTAACTAACAGGGAAACGCAAATTAATGACATCGAAATAGGGAGTGAGCTAGGGAGCAGTGATCACAAAGAAATCAGATTTAGCATAGAATGGAATAGACCAGTAGGAGAAAATTCTGTTAAAGTGCCAGATTTTCGAAAAGCTGATTTTAATAGCCTAAGAAATTTTTTGGGTCAAATTGATTGGAAAGGCTTGGGTATGGGGTGTGGGCCGGTCTTGGAGCGAGACATGAACCCAGCGATAGGTGACTTAAATGGGGATTTCGATGTGGATTCAATATATAACTTATTTAAGAATATTCTAAACAAAGCACAGGAACGTAGTATACCATACAAATTGAATAGATCGTATACTAATGACCCAAAGTGGATAACAAAGAATTTGAAGAACCTTATAGGTAAAAAGAGAGCTTGGTACAAAAGGATTAAAAATGGGGAGGTCACTTTAGAACAGGAATTCGTACAACTGGTTAGAAATGTTAAAAAAGAGATAAGGAAAGCAAAAAGGAACTATGAAGTTCGCATAGCAGGGCAAGCAAAGACAAATCCTAAAGGGTTTTTTCAGTTATATCGTACTAAGACTAGGGAAAGGATAGGTCCATTAAAAACTGAGACAGGTCAAATAACAGATAGTGATGAAGAGATGAGTAGTATTTTTAATAAATATTTTGTATCTGTATTTACTAAAGAGGAACTTAACAATATGCCTTCAGCCGAACAAGTCTATGTGGGTGGGGACGAGGACAGGTTGACGAGTTTAGCAGTTACCAGGGAGGATGTTCTTAAACAAATAGTAAAACTCAAACCAAACAAATCCCCAGGGCCGGATGAAGTGTTTGCTAGGGTGCTTAAAGAATGCAAAGAGGAGCTTTGTGACCCACTGTCAACCATATTTAATAAATCAATAGAGTCAGGCAGAGTGCCAGAGTTTTGGAAAGTTGCTAATGTGATACCAGTTTTTAAGAAAGGAGATAGATCACTTGCGTCTAACTATCGACCAATTAGCCTAACGTCTATTGTGGGAAAGTTACTCGAATCTATAATAGCAAATAAAATTCGTCTTCATCTTGAAAAACATAAATTAATAATTGAGTCGCAACATGGTTTTATAAATGGCCGTTCATGTTTAACAAATTTGTTATCTTTTTATTCTAGCATTGTTGAGGCAGTTGATAGTGGTAAGGATTGCGATGTTGTATACCTTGACTTTAGCAAAGCTTTTGATACAGTGCCACATGAAAGACTGATTAAAAAAATAGAGTCTCATGGTATTGGGGGTGCTATATTAAGCTGGATTAGGGAATGGCTATACCAAAGGAAACAGAGAGTTAGTATAAATGGAATCAAGTCAGAGTGGGAAAATGTTGTAAGTGGAGTGCCTCAAGGCTCTGTCCTGGGACCTCTGTTGTTTATAATATATATAAATGATTTAGATTCAGGTTTGAGTAGCAACATTTGCAAATTTGCCGATGATACGAAAATCGGTAGGGAAATTAATTCGGAGGAGGACTCACTATCACTTCAATTTGATCTAGATAGGGTTTTGAAATGGTCAAAGGATTGGCAGATGCAGTTTAATGCTGATAAATGTAAAGTTCTGAGGTTAGGTAATGATGATAGAGTTACAAGATACGAGCTAGATGGTGTTGTGATTGCGAAGTCGGATTGCGAAAGGGATCTGGGAGTTATGATTAGTAAGAATTTAAAACAAAAGGATCAATGCATAAATGTTCGTAATAAGGCAAATCGGACACTTGGATTTATTAATCGCAGCGTTAGTAACAAGACACCTGGTGTGGTTCTCAAGCTATATCTTGCTCTAGTTAGGCCCCATTTAGATTATGCAGTTCAGTTTTGGTCGCCATATTATAGAATGGATATAAATTCACTTGAACGAGTCCAGCGTAGGATGACTAAGTTAATTCCCCAAATTAGAAATCTTTCATATGAAGAAAGATTAACAAAGCTTAAGTTGCATTCACTGGAAAGGCGAAGAGTTAGGGGTGACATGATAGAGGTTTACAAGTGGATGAATGGACATAACCGGGGGGATATTAATAGGGTATTAAAAGTATCAACACAGGACAGAACACGAAACAATGGATATAAATTGGATAAGTTTAGATTTAGGAAAGACTTGGGTAAATACTGGTTCAGTAACAGGGTTGTTGATTTGTGGAACCAATTGCCGCGTAACATTGTGGAGGTGGGGTCCCTCGATTGTTTCAAGCACGGGTTGGACAAGTATATGAGTGGGATTGGGTGGTTATAGAATAGGAGCTGCCTCGTATGGGCCAATAGGCCTTCTGCAGTTACCTTTGTTCTTATGTTCTTATGTTCTTAAGACGAGGTCCCTTTACTGCTGGTCTCCTCCTTCGTTACTTCTCGTTGTTCTTTAAGCTGACGCACCTCCTCCCGCAGAAAGTCCAACTCTGTCCTCAGGGCTCCCACTAGAGTCACCAGGTCCTTAACTACAACTTCCATATTGCTATGATAATATAACAACACTCAGGAGCTCCGGTTAACACAACCTCTCACTGTGAATTCACCTGACCGACTGACTCTCACTTACTCTTATCCACTCTTACTCTCACCACTCTTACTCTCATTCTTACTCTTACTCACTCTTACTCTCAATCACTCTTATTCTCATTCTTACTCCTACTCCCAATCACTCTTACTCCCAATCACTCTTACTCTCAATCACTCTTACTCCCAATCACTCTTACTCTCAATCACTCTTACTCTCAATCACTCTTACTCTCAATCACTCTTACTCTCATTCTTACTCTTACTCACTCTTACTCTCAATCACTCTTATTCTCATTCTTACTCCTACTCCCAATCACTCTTACTCCCAATCACTCTTACTCTCAATCACTCTTACTCCCAATCACTCTTACTCTCAATCACTCTTACTCTCAATCACTTTTACTCTCAATCACTCTTACTCTCAATCACTCTTACTCTCACTAACTCTCAATCACTCTTACTCTCACTCTAACTCTCAATCACTCTTACGCACTATTACTCACTCTTTCTCTCAGTCATCCTTACTCACTCTCATACTCACTCTTACTCTGTCACTCTTACTCTCTGTCACTCTTACTCTCTGTCACTCTTACTCTCTGTCACTCTTGCTCTGTCACTCTTACTCTCTGTCACTCTTACTCTCTGTCACTCTTACTCTCTGTCACTCTTACTCTCTATCACTCTTACTCTGTCATTCTTACTCTGTCACTCTTACTCACTCTCAGTCACCCTTACCCATTCATACTCACTCTCTCACTCTTACTCTCATACTCCTACTCTCAATTACTCTTACTCTCAATCACTCTTACTCCCAATCACTCCTACTCCCAATCACTCCTACTCTCAATCACTCCTACTCTCATTCTTACTCTTACTCCCAATCACTCTTACTCTCAATCACTCTTATTCTCATTCTTACTCTTACTCTCACTCTTACTCCCAATCACTCTTACTCCCAATCACTCTTACTCTCAATCACTCTTACTCCCAATCACTCTTACTCTCAATCACTCTTACTCTCAATCACTCTTACTCTCAATCACTCTTACTCTCAATCACTCTTACTCTCAATCACTCTTACTCTCACTAACTCTCAATCACTCTTACTCTCAATCTAACTCTCAATCACTCTTACTCTCATTCTCACCCTTACTCTCAATCACTTTACTCTCACTCTTACTCATTCTGTCACCCTTACTCTCACTCTTACTCACTCTGTCACTCTTACTCTCAGTCACTCTTACTTATACTCACTCTTACTCACACTTACACACTCTCTGGCACTCTCACTCACCTTCAGTCACTCTTACTCACTCTTACCCACTCTCGCTCACTCTTACTCACTCTAGTTAATAAGAACACGCCAATATAAGACAACAAAACGTTTTCAGATTCTTTCTCACCACTTTGCAGCAACTTTTATAATTTATATAAATTATCTTAGGGAATAATACATAAATTATATATTTAAACATGATATTAGTGTTTAGTGGAATGCATAAGGAGTCAAATTGTGTTAAAAAGAGCGATTTTTAGAAAATTTGGAAAACTACTTTTTTCTGTTCATATTATAACTAAATGGATTTTAAAGGTTTCACTCAGCCAATATATATCATTCACAATTTATTAATGAATTTTACAAAAAAACACCATATATTTTATATTTAAATTTTATATTTTATATTTAAAAATTTATTTTGGGTGGTTATAGAATAGGAGCTGCCTCGTATGGGCCAATAGGCCTTCTGCAGTTACCTTTGTTCTTATGTTCTTATGTTCTTAAACATGTAAAAACTATTTGTTTTACATTTGGAAGAAAATAATTGTAGAAAAACTATTTATAATTAAACCTTTGTGTTTGGATTTTTTGAGTAAAAGTTTCTCAAAGGCTCTCCTGCACCATTCTCAATGCAAATCATTCCCACACCTATGGGAAGAGATAGGCGAACGTTGTGTAGATGATTTGTGTTTGCTGGGTCACTCTTACTCTCTGTCACTCTTACTCTGTCACTCTTACTCTCTATCACTCTTACTCTGTCACTCTTACTCTGTCACTCTTACTCTCTGTCACTCTTACTCTGTCACTCTTACTCTGTCACTCTTACTCTCTGGCACTCTTACTCTCTGTCACTCTTACTCTCTGTCACTCTTACTCTCTGTCACTCTTACTCTCTGTCACTCTTACTCTCTGTCACTCTTACTCTTTCACTCTTAAGAACATAAGAACATAAGAACAAAGGTAACTGCAGAAGGCCTATTGGCCCATACGAGGCAGCTCCTATTCTATAACCACCCAATCCCACTCATATACTTGTCCAACCCGTGCTTGAAACAATCGAGGGACCCCACCTCCACAATGTTACGCGGCAATTGGTTCCACAAATCAACAACCCTGTTACTGAACCAGTATTTACCCAAGTCTTTCCTAAATCTAAACTTATCCAATTTATATCCATTGTTTCGTGTTCTGTCCTGTGTTGATACTTTTAATACCCTATTAATATCCCCCCGGTTATGTCCATTCATCCACTTGTAAACCTCTATCATGTCACCCCTAACTCTTCGCCTTTCCAGTGAATGCAACTTAAGCTTTGTTAATCTTTCTTCATATGAAAGATTTCTAATTTGGGGAATTAACTTAGTCATCCTACGCTGGACACGTTCAAGTGAATTTATATCCATTCTATAATATGGCGACCAAAACTGAACTGCATAATCTAAATGGGGCCTAACTAGAGCAAGATATAGCTTGAGAACCACACCAGGTGTCTTGTTACTAACGCTGCGATTAATAAATCCAAGTGTCCGATTTGCCTTATTACGAACATTTATGCATTGATCCTTTTGTTTTAAATTCTTACTAATCATAACTCCCAGATCCCTTTCGCAATCCGACTTCGCAATCACAACACCATCTAGCTCGTATCTTGTAACTCTATCATCATTACCTAACCTCAGAACTTTACATTTATCAGCATTAAACTGCATCTGCCAATCCTTTGACCATTTCAAAACCCTATCTAGATCAACTTGAAGTGATAGTGAGTCCTCCTCCGAATTAATTTCCCTACCGATTTTCGTATCATCGGCAAATTTGCAAATGTTGCTACTCAAACCTGAATCTAAATCATTTATATATATTATAAACTACAGAGGTCCCAGGACAGAGCCTTGAGGCACTCCACTTACAACACTTTCCCACTCTGACTTGATTCCATTTATACTAACTCTCTGTTTCCTTTGGTATAGCCATGCTCTAATCCAGCTTAATATAGCACCCCCAATACCATGAGACTCTATTTTTTTAATCAGTCTTTCATGTGGCACTGTATCAAAAGCTTTGCTAAAGTCAAGGTATACAACATCGCAATCCTTACCACTATCAACTGCCTCAACAATGCTAGAATAAAAAGATAACAAATTTGTTAAACATGAACGGCCATTTATAAAACCATGTTGCGACTCAATTATTAATTTATGTTTTTCAAGATGAAGACGAATTTTATTTGCTATTATAGATTCGAGTAACTTTCCCACAATAGACGTTAGGCTAATTGGTCGATAGTTAGACGCAAGTGATCTATCTCCTTTCTTAAAAACTGGTATCACATTAGCAACTTTCCAAAACTCTGGCACTCTGCCTGACTCTATTGATTTATTAAATATGGTTGACAGTGGGTCACAAAGCTCCTCTTTGCATTCTTTAAGCACCCTAGCAAACACTTCATCCGGCCCTGGGGATTTGTTTGGTTTGAGTTTTACTATTTGTTTAAGAACATCCTCCCTGGTAACTGCTAAACTCGTCAACCTGTCCTCGTCCCCACCCACATAGACTTGTTCGGCTGAAGGCATATTGTTAAGTTCCTCTTTAGTAAATACAGATACAAAATATTTATTAAAAATACTACTCATCTCTTCATCACTATCTGTTATTTGACCTGTCTCAGTTTTTAATGGACCTATCCTTTCCCTAGTCTTAGTACGATATAACTGAAAAAACCCTTTAGGATTTGTCTTTGCTTGCCCTGCTATGCGAACTTCATAGTTTCTTTTTGCTTTCCTTATCTCTTTTTTAACATTTCTAACCAGTTGTACGAATTCCTGTTCTAAAGTGACCTCCCCATTTTTAATCCTTTTGTACCAAGCTCTCTTTTTACCTATAAGGTTCTTCAAATTCTTTGTTATCCACTTTGGGTCATTAGTATACGATCTATTCAATTTGTATGGTATACTACGTTCCTGTGCTTTGTTTAGAATATTCTTAAATAAGTTATATATTGAATCCACATCGAAATCCCCATTTAAGTCACCTATCGCTGGGTTCATGTCTCGCTCCAAGACCGGCCCACACCCCATACCCAAGCCTTTCCAATCAATTTGACCCAAAAAATTTCGTAGGCTATTAAAATCAGCTTTTCGAAAATCTGGCACTTTAACAGAATTTTCTCCTACTGGTCTATTCCATTCTATGCTAAATCTGATTTCTTTGTGATCACTGCTCCCTAGCTCACTCCCTATTTCGATGTCACTCTTACTCTCTGTCACTCTTACTCCCTGTCACTCTTACTCTCTGTCACTCTTACTCTGTCATTCTTACTCACTCTCAGTCACCCTTACCCATTCATACTCACTCTCTCACTCTTACTCTCATACTCTTACTCTCAATTACTCTTACTCTCAATTACTCTTACTCTCAATCACTCTTACTCCCAATCACTCCTACTCCCAATCACTCCTACTCTCAATCACTCCTACTCACATTCTTACTCTTACTCCCAATCACTCCTACTCTCAATCACTCTTATTCTCATTCCTACTCTTACTCTCACTCTTACTCTTACTCCCAATCACTCTTACTCCCAATCACTCTTACTCTCAATCACTCTTACTCTCAATCACTCTTACTCTCATTCTTACTCACTCTTACTCTCAATTACTCTTATTCTCATTCTTACTCCTACTCCCAATCACTCTTACTCCCAATCACTCTTACTCTCAATCACTCTTACTCCCAATCACTCTTACTCTCAATCACTCTTACTCTCAATCACTCTTACTCTCAATCACTCTTACTCTCATTCTTACTCTTACTCACTCTTACTCTCAATCACTCTTATTCTCATTCTTACTCCTACTCCCAATCACTCTTACTCCCAATCACTCTTACTCTCAATCACTCTTACTCCCAATCACTCTTACTCTCAATCACTCCTACTCTCAATCACTTTTACTCTCAATCACTCTTACTCTCAATCACTCTTACTCTCACTAACTCTCAATCACTCTTACTCTCACTCTAACTCTCAATCACTCTTACGCACTATTACTCACTCTTTCTCTCAGTCATCCTTACTCACTCTCATACTCACTCTTACTCTGTCACTCTTACTCTCTGTCACTCTTACTCTCTGTCACTCTTACTCTCTGTCACTCTTGCTCTCTGTCACTCTTACTCTCTGTCACTCTAACTCTCTGTCACTCTTACTCTCTGTCACTCTTACTCTCTATCACTCTTACTCTGTCATTCTTACTCTGTCACTCTTACTCACTCTCAGTCACCCTTACCCATTCATACTCACTCTCTCACTCTTACTCTCATACTCTTACTCTCAATTACTCTTACTCTCAATCACTCTTACTCCCAATCACTCCTACTCCCAATCACTCCTACTCTCAATCACTCCTACTCTCATTCTTACTCTTACTCCCAATCACTCTTACTCTCAATCACTCTTATTCTCATTCTTACTCTCACTCTTACTCCCAATCACTCTTACTCCCAATCACTCTTACTCTCAATCACTCTTACTCCCAATCACTCTTACTCTCAATCACTCTTACTCTCAATCACTCTTACTCTCAATCACTCTTACTCTCAATCACTCTTACTCTCACTAACTCTCAATCACTCTTACTCTCACTCTAACTCTCAATCACTCTTACTCTCATACTCACCCTTACTCTCAATCACTTTACTCTCACTCTTACTCATTCTGTCACCCTTACTCTCACTCTGTCACTCTTACTCCCTGTCACTCTTACTTATACTCACTCTTACTCACACTTACACACTCTCTGGCACTCTCACTCACCTTCAGTCACTCTTACTCACTCTTACCCACTCTCGCTCACTCTTACTCACTCTAGTTAATAAGAACACGCCAATATAAAGACAACAAAACGTTTTCAGATTCTTTCTCACCACTTTCCAGCAACTTTTATAATTTATATAAATTATCTTAGGGAATAATACATAAATTATATATTTAAACATGATATTAGTGTTTAGTGGAATGCATAAGGAGTCAAATTGTGTTAAAAAGAGCGATTTTTAGAAAATTTGGAAAACTACTTTTTTCTGTTCATATTATAACTAAATGGATTTTAAAGGTTTCACTCAGCCAATATATATCATTCACAATTTATTAATGAATTTTACAAAAAAACACCATAAATTTTATATTTAAACATGTAAAAACTATTTGTTTTAAATTTGGAAGAAAATAATTGTAGAAAAACTATTTATAATTAAACCTTTGTGTTTGGATTTTTTGAGTAAAAGTTTCTCAAAGGCTCTCCTGCACCATTCTCAATGCAAATCATTCCCACACCTATGGGAAGAGATAGGCGAACGTTGTGTAGATGATTTGTGTTTGCTGGGTTGCATTTTGTTTCGTACGAAAAATCATCGAATTTAGCAATATTTTGACGTTTATCATCCTCTTTTCCTTTATTTGATTTAAACAAAATATCATCGAATTAGGCAATAATTTGCG